>NC_063376.1:10264210-10325412 GCF_021869965.1 Rhincodon typus
TCACAACTCTCTCTCTGTAAACCTTCACCATTTTGACTCAGCTTTTGGACAGCCGTCTTCCTCCTGGGTCTTGGGATTTGACTGTCTGTTTGAGAATCGCTGTGGTCTGAGAAATGCCTTGGGATGGTGCAGGTGCTACGTAAAGGCATGCTATTGTTGCTGTCACCGGGAAGGTGCATTCTCTCAGGTGTGTCACCAGGGCCCTCAGCTCACAGGGACTGATAGTTGAATGGGAACCTAGGTTTCCACATTCGGACACGCCACAGAGATGCACAGCTGGAATACTGTGAACTGTTCTGGGCCCCTTATCCAAGGAAAGATACACTGGCATTGGAGACAGTTCAAGAAGTTTCACTAGGCTGATCCTGAATATGCATGGACTGTCTAATGAGGAGACGTTGAGTACGTTGGGTGTGTATTCATTGGAGTTTAGAAGAATGAGAGGCCACTTCATTGAAATATATAGGATTCTAAGGGGACTTGACAGGGTTGTTGTGGACAGGTTTCCATTTGTAAGGGAGTCTAGGAGTAGAGGCATAATCTCAGAAAAAAAGGTCACCCATTTAAAGTGAAGATGAGGAAGAGTTTCTTCTCTCCTATGGGTTGTGAATTTAAGGAATTCTTCATCGCAGAGGCCTGTCGAGTCTGGGTCATTCAGTATATTCAAGGTTGAGATAGATTTTTAATCATTCGGGGAATCAAGAGTTATGGGGAAAAGGCAGGAAAGTGGAATTGAGGATTATCAGATCAGCCACGATCTCATTGAATAGTGGAGCAGACTCGATGGGCTGAATGGCCTATTTCTGCTCCTACATCTCATGTTCTCATGCTGCAGTGTCCGAGTGGAGAGGCCAGGCTTTTTCTTTGGGATTTGAACGACATTGACGGGATGACTGAAATGCAACTTTCCTCTTAATCAAACCCATTGTGCACTCTTCCTGATTTTTGACACTTCAACTCAATGCAACTTGGAATTACACAGCTCAAGAGGAGGCCATTCAGCCCACTGTGCCTGTGCATGGTTTTTGTGAAAGACCTTCCACTCCTCCTCTGTCCTTTTCCCCCTAACATCTGCAGTCATTGCCCTCACAGTATTTCTATCATTACACTTTTGCAAGTTGAATCTGCCTCTACTCCCCTTTCTCAGCTGAAGGTCCTTATTCCTGAAATTATTCAGTCCTTTCAGGCAGTGCATTCCAGACCATAACATAGTGTTAGAAATATGCCCCACTCCTTCAGTCATTTTCCTGATTCTCTTCAATCTGTGTCCTCTACAGTGATTGACCCTCCTGCCACTGAAAACAGTATCCCCCAATTCATTCGGACAAACACACCTTATGATTCTGACCACCCTGATTAAATCTCCCCCCAACCCTCTCAAAGTCTCTTATCACTTCAGTCATTGAGTCAGAGGCTGGTTACAGGAGGCTATTTGGCCCAACATGTTACAAAGTTATGGAGTTGTACAGCATGGAAACAGATTCTTCGGTCCAATTTGTTCATGCCAACCAGATATCCTAAATAAATCTTGTCCCATTTGCCAGCATTTGGCCCATATTGCTCTGAAGCTATCCTATTCACGTATCCATCCTGATGCCTTTTAAATGTTGTAATTGTACCAGCCTCCACCACTTCCTCTGGCAGCCCATTCCATACACGCACCACCCTCTGCATGGAAACATTTCCCCTTAGGTCCCTTTTAAATCTTTCCCCTCTTATCTTAAACTATGCCCTCTCGTTTTGGACTCCCCTACCCTGGGAAAAAGACCTTGGCTATTCACCCTATCCATGCTCCTCATAATTTTATAAACCTCTACAAAGTCACCCCTCAGCCTCCGATGCTCCAAGGAAAATAGCACCAGCTTCTCTCTATTGCTCAAACCCTCCAAACCCGGCAAAATTCTTGTAAATCTTTTCTTAGGCCTTTCATGTTTAACACCATTTTTCCTATAGCAGTATTCCAAAAGTGGTCTAACCAATGTCCTGCACAACCACATGACCTCCCAACTCCTATACTCAATGCACTGACCAATAAAGTCAACTGTACCAAAGGCCTTCTTTTTTACCCTATCTATCTGTGACTCCACTGTCAAGGAATTATGATCCTGCACTCCAAGGTCTTTTTGTTCGGCAACACTCCCCAGGACTGTACCATTAACTGTATATGTCCTGCCCTGATTTGGCTTACCAAAATGCACACTTCACATTTATCTAAATTAAAATGCATCTGCCACTCCTCGGTCCATTACCCCATCTGATCAAAGTCCCTTTGTACTCTGAGGCATGGTGGCTCAGTGGTTAGCACTGCTGCCCCACAGCATCAGGGATCCGGGTTCCATTCCACCCTCAGGCGACTGTCTGTGTGGAGCTTGCACGTTCTCCCTGTGTCTGCGTGGGTTTCCTCCAGGTGGTCCGGTTTCCTCCCTCAATCCAAAGATGGGCAGATTAGGTGGGGTATAGGGTGATGGGTCTGGGTGAGATGCTCTGAGGGCTGGTGTGGTGTTGGACCGAAGGGATTCTACGATAACCTTCTACAATGTCCACTACACCACCAATTTTGGTGTCATCTGCAAACTTATTAACCATTCCTCCTATATTCACATCCAAATCATTTATATAAATGACAAAAAGCAGTGCACACAGCACCAATCCTTGTGGCACACTGCTGGTCACAGACCTCCAGTCCAGAAAGCAACCCTCCACCACCACCCTTTGTCTCCTACCTTCAAACCAATTTTGTATCTAAATGGCTAGCTCTGTCTGGATTCCATAGGATCTAACCTTGCTAACCAGCCTACCATGTGGAACATTGTCGAACGCCTTGCTGAAGTCCATATGGACAACATCCACCACCCTGCCTTCATCAATCTTCTTCATCACTTCTCCAAAAATCTTAACCAAGTTATTGAGACATGACCTCCCCGTGTTGAAGACTGGGTCTCTGCATGAGCAGCTTACTTTGTGCCAATCCCTTATAGCCAGACCCCAACCACCCTCCCCACCAAATGACCGCTCTTCAGAAATGCCGAATCCCTTTCAAAAAAGAGATAACAAGGTGTAGAGCTGGATGAACACAGCAGGCCAAGCAGCATCAGGGGAGCAGGAAGGCTGATGTTTCGGGCCTAGACCCTTCTTCAGAAATGGGGGAGGGAAAGGGGGTTCTGAAATAAATAGGGAGAAAGGGGGAGGCGGATAGAAGATGGATAGAGGAGAAGATAGGTGGAGAGGAGACATACAGGTCAAAGAGGCGGGGATGGAGCCAGTAAAGGTGAGTGTAGGTGGGGAGTTAGGGAGGAGATAGGTCAGTCCAGGGAGGACGGACAGATCAAGGGGGCGGGATGATGTTAGTAGGTAGGAGATGGGGGTGGGGCTTGAGGTGGGAGGAGGGGATAGGTGGGAGGAAGGACAGATTAGGGAGGCGGGGTCGAGCTGGGCTGGTTTTGGGATGTGGTAGGGGGAGGGGAGATTTTGAAGCTTGTGAAGTCCACATTGATACCATTGGGCTGCAGGGTTCCCAAGCGGAATATGAGGTGCTGTTCTGCAACCTTCGGATGGCATCATTGTGGCACTGCAGGAGGCCCAGGATGGGCATGTCGCCTGAGGAATGGGAGGGGGAGTTGAAATAGTTCGCAACTGGGAGGTGCAGTTGTTTAGTGCGAACCGAGCGTAGGTGTTCTGCAAAGCGGTCCCCAAGCCTCCGCTTGGTTTCCCCGATGTAGAGGAGGCCACAACGGGAACAGCGGATGCAGTATACCACATTAGCAGATGTGCAGGTGAACATCCGCTTGATGTGGTAAGTCTTCTCGGGGCCTGGGATGGGGGTGAGGGGGGAGGTGTAGGGGCAGGTGTAGCACTTCCTGCGGTTGCAGGGAAAAGTGCCAGGTGTGGTGGGGCTGGAGGGGAGTGTGGAGCAGGCAAGGGAGTCCCGGAGAGAGTGGTCCCTCCGGAAAGCAGATAAGGGTGGGGAGGGAAAAATGTCTTTGGTAGTGGGGTCAGATTGCAGATGGCGGAAGTGTCAGAAGATGATGCGTTGGATGAAACGTCAGCCTTCCTGCTCCTCTGATGCTGCTTGGCCTGCTGTGTTCATCCAGCTCTACACCTTGTTATCTAAGATTCTCCAGCATCTGCAGTTCCTACTATCTCTCCCTTTCAAAAAACTTCGATTGACTGGGCCTTCTCTGTTCTCTTGGGCAGCACGTTCCAGATCCCTGACCATTCACTGGGCGAAGACATTTCCTTTGCCAAACACCTTAAATCTGTATCCCCTCCGCTCTCCATCCTTCCTCCAGTGGGAACAGTATCTCCCTTTTGACTCTGTCCAGACCCCTCATGATTGTGAACATTTCAATCTGTAACTCCTCTCCAGCTCTTCTGTTCCAACTTCTCCAAGTCTTATACACATCACTGAAGCTCCTCACCCTTGGAACCATGCTCCTGAATCTTTCCTGTGACCCCTCCATTGCCTTTACGTCCTTCCTAAAAAAAATAACTGGAGGCAGTGCTCCAGCTGAGGGCAAAATAGTGTTTAATCAATTCTTCCAAGAGCTGTTCTGGTAAAACCTTGCATGCACCCACTCCAAGGTTGGCAATTTGGTACCAGGAGGGTGGTAAAATAACACGTGGTGATATCTCTCGAGAATTGTTTCCATGCTGTATAACCCTATGACTCTATAATTGAGTAGTTTAGACTGTGGGCAATTGAGATTCTGTAAATCTGAGCAGGGAACCAGCTGCAAGTTCGCTGCAGACCACCAGGTGGCAGGATGGGGAATGTGTAGTTTCTGTTCAAAGGGGAGATGGGACCTGTCACCCAGGTAGATATGCACAGCAGTAAAACATTCACAAAACCACCAGCATTTAATTCACAGGGTATTTGATTATGCGGGGGGATACAAGGAGGTTACACAAATTCCCGTTTCACTAAGTCCTCTCCACTCTCTGACACACCTAGACTCCCAGTCTGGCAATGCCTTAATTTGTAAATTCTCATCGTGTCCTAGCCCCTCCCTATCTCTGTACCTTCCTCTAGCCCCTGCACCCTCCCTATCTCAGTAACCTCCTCCAGCCCCTACACTCCTTCCTATCTCAGTAACCTCCTCCAGCCCCTACACCCCTCCCTACCTCTGCAACCTCTTCAATCACCTACACCCCTCCCTATCTCAGTAACCTTTTCATTCCCCTGCACCCCATCCCCATCTCTGTCACCCCCTCCAGCCCCTACACCCCTCACTATCTCTGTAACCTCCTCCAGCCCCTACACCCCCTCCCTATCTCTGTAACCTCCTCCAGCCCCTACATCCCCTCCCTATCTCTGTAACCTCCTCCAGCCCCTACACCCTCCGTATCTCAGTAACCTCCTCCAGCCCCTACACCCTCCCTATCTCAGTAACCTCCTCCAGCCCCTACACCCTCCCTATCTCAGTAACCTCCTCCAGCCCTTACACCCCTCCCTATCTCAGTAACCTCCTCCAGCCCCTACACCTGCCCCATCTCTGTAACTGCCACTAGCCCCTACACCCCTCCCTATCTCTGTAAATTCCTCCGGCCCCTACTCCACTCCCTATCTCTGTAACCTCCTCTGGCCCTTACTCCCCTCCCTATCTCTGTAATCTCCTCCAATTCCAGCCTCACCCCTATTCCCATCACTCTATCATTGGTGGACATGCCTTCAGTTGCCTGGGCGCTGTGCTCTGTAATTCCTTCCCTAAACCTCGTTGCCTCGCCCTCTCTCTCCTCCATTTAGATTGTTCTTAAAACCTTTCTGCTTAAATGAGCTGCTTATCATCTCACCCTTCATGGTGTCAAGTTTTGCTTTAAACAGTTGGGTGATTTGACTGATCAAAAGTGCTATAAAAAGGCAGTGGTTTTTGTTACATTCCCATGGATTGTAATGGTCTCCCCAGACCTCCAGCCCCACAAGAGGAAATAGTTTCTTCCTATTGAACCTTTTGAATCTTTTAATCAACATAAGATGGATGTTTCGGATGCCTGGGGAGCTCAGAACCAAGGCTCCCGCTCTAAGGCCATTTAGGACTGAGATTAGGAGAAGTGTCTTCATGTAAAGAGTGATGAACCTGTGGAATTCTCTGCCACAGAAAGCAGTTGAGGCCAAAACATTGGATGTTTTCTTTAGAAGGAGTTAGAACTTAGTTCCAAAGGGAATGAGGAGAGAGAGAGGGAATAGGGTATTGAGTTGGATGAACTGCCATGACCATATTGATTGAAGGAGCAGGCACAAAGGGCTGAATGGCCTAGAATCATAGAATCCCTACAGCGCAGATAGAGGCCACTTGAGCCATTGAGTTTACATGGTTGACCCACCTAACCTGCGCATGCCTGGACACTGGGCAATTTGGCATGACCAATCCAGCCTAACCAGCGCATCTTTGGACTATGGGACGAAATCAGAGTACCTGGCAGAAACCCACGCAGACACGGGGGGAATGTGCAGACTCCACACAGACAGTCACCCAAGGCTGGCTTTGAAACCGGGTCCCTGGTGCCATGAGGCAGCAATGCTAACCACTGTACTACCAAGCCTATGCCTGCTCCTATTTTCTATCTTTCCAAAACCACCTCGATTTCACCAATGATGTTTCCTCAAGCTCAGTCGTGTACCCAATGGTGTTCTGGAGGCTGGAGCACAGACTCCCATGGGTGCATTGCTCTAGCCGCCAGCGAGCTGTGTAGATGGCACACCCTGACAGTATGTCACTGAAACCTGGGAGACAGTCGCTGATGGATGTGTCCGTGCCGGAGGGTGAAGAGAGGGAGACCGACCTGGGAAGAGGAAGGGAGAAATAGAAAGCCCAGTGCATTGGGAAGGGCCCAGGGGAATCAGAGGTCCGTGGAAGGCGGAGCTCCTCAGCCAAGCACCAGAGGGTGCAGCCTGCCCTGACAATGAGGACCTTTCCTGAGACAATCTCATACACACACAGCTGGCAGCAATGAAACCATCAGCTCAAAGAAACAGGAGGCTGCTGAGGGGAAACTGGCGTGGGGGGAGGGGACGGTGGTAGAGAGGCTGAGATTGCCTCCCTGCCTTGGAATTTAACCCTTTCAGCCCAGGAGTCATTCTCGTCAATGTTTCCGGCTCCCTTTCCAAGGCTGATATCTCACGCTTGATCTGGGACTAGCAGAACAGAATCTGGTTCACCCACCCAATGGAATCTAAATATACCCTCATAAAACGGCCAGCCCATTTACAACGTTGCCTGTCCCCAGCAGTACTGCATCCCAGTGAGGTACAATGACAGACTGGATCCAACAGTGTTGCAACCCAGTTTTATACACTGACAGACCTGTCCCCATGAGTACTGTACTCCAGTTTTATATGCTGACAGACCTGTCTCCACCGCTTCTGTACCCCAGTGTTATACAGTGACAGACCTGTCCCCACCACTACTGTGCCGCAGTGTTATACAGTGCCAGACCTGTCCCCACCAATACTGTACCCCTATGTTATACACTGACAGACCTGTCCCCACCACTACTGTACCCCAGTGTTATACAGTGACAGACATTTCCCCACCACTACTGTGCCCCAATGTTATACTGTGACAGACCTGTCCCCACTGGTACTGTACCCCAGTGTTATACACTGACAGACCTGTCCCCACTGGTACAGTACCCCAGTGTTATACACTGACAGACCTGTCCCCACCACTACTGTGCCCCAGTATTATACAGTGCCAAACCTGTCCCTACCAGTACTGTACCCCAGTGTTGTACAGTGACAGACCTGTCCCTGTCAGAACTGTACTCTAGTGTTATACAGTGATACGCCTGTCCCCACCACTACTCCACTACTGTACCCTTGTGTTATACAGTTACAGACCTGTCAACACCAGTACTGTACCCCAGTTTTATTTATTTTTATATTAGTAACAAAGCAAGGAAACAAACAAACATTGGAGTTTGATTCTATCCAACAAATAAATTAAACTTACTTGTACAATCTTATATTGACATGCCATTGAGACACAGGGAGGGTCCAGTAACTAAACGGACTCCCATTTAACTTCAGTGAAAAGACCTCAGTCTTTTCCCACTACATGTTGGTGGCAGTTGCCCCAAACTTTAGTGTGTCCCTCTGCACATAGTCCTGGACCTTGGAATGCGCCAGTCTGCAACATTCGATCAGGAGCAATTCCTTATTCTGGAAGACCAAGTTTCAGGCAGACAAAAGAGCATCTTTCACTGAGTTGATGGTCTTCCAGGCACAGCTGATGTTTGTCACTGTGTGCGTCCTGGGGAACAGAACATAGAGCACAGAGTCCTGCGTCACAGATCATCATGGGATGAACCTCAACAAAAACCATTGCATCTTTCTCCAGATCTCCTTTGCAAAGGCACATTCCAGAAGGAAATGTGTGACAATCTCAATTCCCCTGCAGCTGCTTGAAGGCAGTGTGCGACAGCGCAGACTGATTGGTCGTACGAGAAGGATCTCACAGGTAGTGCCCTTCTCACCACCAGCCAAGCAATGTCTTGGTGCTTATTGGAAAGTTCTGGCAATGAGACATTCTGCCAAATGACTTTGACAGTCTGTTAAGAGAACCACGGAACAGGATCAGCCCTCTCCTTTCACAGGGTCTTGAGGATGCTATGTGCTGACCATTTCCTGATGGACTTGTGATCAGAAGTCTTTCTCTTTGCAAATTTCTCTATGAAAGATAGGTGATATGGAATAGTCCAACTACTTGGAGCATTCCACGGCAGCGAAGCCAGTTCCATCCTTCACAACACCGAGGACAAGTAGAACCTCAGTACAAGTGACACTTGGTGTTTGTGTGTTGCGGGTCTATGCACATCTTGATGCAGCTGCATGCAAATGTATCCATCAGGGTGAGGGCAACATTGGGTACATTCTTCCCCTCCATCCATCCAGAGTTTTGTACGTGGAGTCCCTGCGACCTGGTCTTTCTTAGGCTTCCAGGTGAAATGGAAGATGGCTCAGGTGACTGAAACAGCGCAGTTTTGGGGGATGAGCCAAACTTGCACCACGTACAGCAACAGAGAAAATGCCTCACACCTGACGACCAGGTTGTTACTTGGGAGCGGTCCTCGCAAAGGACCGGTTTCTGCTTCACTTTGGCGATGTGTTCCTCCCAAGAATGTCTGCACGCCCCGGACCCTCTGAACCATATTCCCAGTACCTTCAGAAAGGTAATCCGTCCTGATGGTGAAGGGAATGAAGAATCGGTCGGCCCAGTTCCCACATGACCTCACTCTTGCCTTGATTTACCTTGGCTTCCAAGGCCAGTTCGAACTGGTTGCAGATGCTCATGAGTGTACACACTGACAGCAGATCCGAGCAGAAAATGGCAGTGTCATCCATGTACAGGGAGGATTTGACCTGCAGGCTTCTGCTGCCTGGAATAGTTGCCCCTCTCAGGCTCACATCTTTCCTGATGGACTCAGCAAAGGGCTCAATACAACACACAAACAAGGCAGGAGAGAGTGGGCAGTCCTGCCTGACTCTGGATCTGATGGAGAAGCTTTTTGATTCCCACCTGTTGATTGAGACTGTGCTAACAATGTTGGTGTAGAGCAGTCGGATCCAATTGCAGATGCCCTCCTGAAAGCCTGTTTTGGAGAGCACATCCCACATGTACGTGTGTGATATCCTGTCAAAGGCTTCCTCCTGGTTCAGGCTGATGAGGCAGGTGTCCACCCCACTGTCCTGCATTTGGGCAATCGTATCCCTGGGGAGCGCCAGGCTCTCAGAGATGGTGCTGCCAGGAACAGCACAGATTTGGTCAGGGTGAATCACCAGTCCCAGAGCAGACCTGACCCGATTGGTGATGACCTTCGACAGGATTTTCTAGTCTGCATTCAGCAATAATTTTGGCCACCAATTTCAAATTTCCTCCCTCTCCCCCTTCCGCTTGTAGATGAGGGTGATGAATCCTCATGGAATCGCTTATGGTACCTGCCAGAAGCATATTGTCGTACACCTCCAGCAGGTCCTGGCCAATCAAGTCCCACAAAGCCAAATACAAGTCGGCCGTAAGCCGTTGATCCAGGAGTTTTATTCTTTTCTAAGGACTCGAGGGCCTTGGTCAGCTCATCCAGGGGTAATGACTGATCCAGCCTCTCCTACGTGCTTCAGTCCTAAGACCTCCGTGATAGAGGACAGGAACTAGTGGAAGGCCACACTGTCTGTGAAGACTTGGTGCACTCTTTTCGTTATTTCAAAAATTTACTTTCTTCATAAAAAAAATCTTTGTGTATATATATAGATACAAAAGCAGTTCTTTTCTGCAGAGTTGCATATCAAGTAAACACAAAACATTGGAGTTTGACTATACACAAACCAAAGACTTCTCTTACACATAATTTACATGTATTTGATACACTAGGAGGGTCCGAGAACTGAATGAACCCCCATTTACCTTCAGCAGGAAGACCTCAGAGAGTGGTCTTCCCTGACTGCACGTTAGCGGCAGCTGCCCCAGGCTTTATTGCGTCTCTCAGTACGTTGTCCTGGACCTTGAAATGTGACAGTCTGCAAAACTTGTTCGGGGTCAACTTCTTGTTCTGGAAGACCACCAAGGATCGGGTTGACCAAAGAGCGCCTTTCACCGAGTTGATGGTCCTCCAGGCGCAGTTGATGTTTGTCTTGGTGCACATCCCGTGGAACAGACCGTGCAGCACACCTCAGATCCGCCCCCCCCCCCGAACCATATTCCCAGCACTAACTGTGTGTTATACAGTGACGGACCTGTCCCCACCAGTACTGTACACCTATTGTTATACAGTGACAGACCGGACCCTTCCAGTATTCTACCCCAGTGTCACAAAGTGACAGACATTGAGTCATGTTACATATTAAGTGGCTGAAATTAAAAGTTTGTTTAAAATCACTTCCCCAAAGCTCTGAGCGGGTCTGAGTGGATTTCCTGGGGACAGCTGCCATTGGCTCAGACTTTGGGCAAATCAGATTTCAGCAATGATGTTGATTGGCTGAGAGAGGCACGGCCCTGCTTGTAGTACGCTGGACAGTGTGAGACTCCTGGGTCCTAGTGCTTGGAAATGTGTAGTTACTTGCCCGTTGGGCTCCCTGAATGAGGAGGCAGCAGCACAGGAGGAATGGCCAGAGTGAGAGATGCACTACCGGGAGGGAGTGCCTGTCTGGGTACATCCGGATCCTGGTCAGAACCAGAGAAAGGGGTGGGGTTAAAACAACTCTTCATCCTTTCGAAACCAGCCTCCAATCAATGGGGTTGAAATGGGTTACACAGTTCTGAACAGTTTCTGGGGTGACCTGATGATGGCTGTATTGTACTGGAGCCAAGTGGGAGAGTTCCCTTATGCGTTGACACACTGGGGCTATCAACAATAACTCGTGTTTGTTTTGCACCTTATCAGAGGGTAGGTTGGTCCAGTTGGCAGGACAGCTGGTTTGCAATGCAGCTGTCTCTCTAATGAGCTGATGACAGTATGGCAACTTTACCTTCATCATGGGAATTCACAACAAAGTCTCCAAATCTTGCTTTACCCAGACCATCTGTCACCTGAAGCATATTCTGTACTTTTACAGCTCCCCCCCACCATCTCCCTTCCCAACCCTTCCACACCACCATTTCTCCCAGACCCATGCCTCGTGACATGACCCTGTGCAACCACTCCTTCCTCCACCCCGCAATACCCTCGTCCATGGGGACAGAGATTAAGGGTTCGTTCTAATCGAGGTGTTTTAGATAATTAAAGGATTGGAACGGGTCAATAGTGAGGAATTATTACCTCTGAAAGAGAAGTGAGGATTGAGGAGAGTGGGGGTGAGATGTGGGACACAGTGGTAAGTCAATAAGTAATTGGGGGGAGTGGGTGATTGGCATGGGGGGGAATGGGCATGTGTGGGGGTGGGGAGTGGGAGTTGTGGCGAGAGAGCAAGTTGGGGGTTGGAGTTTACACTGAGGGGGAAGAACCCTAAAATTCAGCTCAAGCTCTTCTGGGGCAGGTGGGGGGCGGGGGCGTTGACATCGACATCAGAATACTCTTCCTTGTATGAAGGGGGTGGAAATTTGGAACTCACTTTCACTTCCCCCCACCAAAAATAACCTGTAGAGATTGAGAATGTTCATGTGGAAATTTTAAATCAGAGTTTGATCAATTATGGTCGGGTTGAGAAGATTTTGGGTCACTACTGGTATCAACTGCTTGCAAGGGTCAATGACCCTGAAACGTCTCAAACTGTACAGAATATCATGGCCAGTGCCAAGAGAAAAGCAGCTTTTCAGGAGTGTCTTGGAAGAGGAGGGAGGGGGCAGAATCCCCGAGTTCAGAGCCAGGTATCTAACAGAAATGAAGAGGGTAGAATTGAAGGGCTGCAAAGGTCTGGCAGGATGGTGGGGCTGGAAGCGGGTTACAGGGAATGGGGTGGAGGAGCTGGGGGCGGGAGGGCACTGGAGAAATTTGAATGAGACTTGGTCCCAGTCGGGATTTAGAAAGTAGACACTTTGGGGCTTGTAGTGCTTAAAGAACTAGTAATCCAGCTCAGTTGGTTGGACAGCTGGCTTACAATGCAGAGTTATACGAACAGCATAGATTCAATTCCTGCACTGAGGTTACCATGAAGGACTCTCCCTCACCTGAGATGTGGTGACTCTCAGGTTAAACAACCACCAGTCACCTCTCTCTCTCTTATGAGAGAGCAGCCTTACGGTGTGGTAGTGCCTATTTAGTTGAGGGTTACTACTGTGACATTACCTTTCACACAAATCCACATTGCTGGAGACATGGGTTTGAATCCATTGTGGCTGAGGGTGAATTTGAATGGGATATAATTTGGCCAGAATGGTGACCATCTTGGCTGTCCTTGGAAAAACAATCCAATATGGTTTGGCAACCCATTTTATGCTGTTTTGACCTGGTATGAAGCCTACATGTGTCTCCAGACCCAGTGCTCCAGAGACAATTTGGGCTGGTCAATAAATGTAGAAAGAAGCCTGCTTTACACAAAGGTCATAAGGTTGAACTTTAGTGAGCTGATACTTCGTCCAGGACTCCCTTCCCCTCTCAGTTTACCCATGTTTGGGACAATCTCAGTGGGATTTTCGCGAGTAAACGTTGCATGGATTAAGTGGTGAGTAGGTGATTTGGAGGCTGGCATTGCCAATGTTGAATGCGTGTGTCTGTATGAGTTGCCACAAGGCCCTGGGGTGGAGACTCCTGGGGGGGTGGTTAGGGTGGGGACCTAGAAACGATTTAAGGAGGTCCTCAAAGCCTCCATAGAGAGGTCAAACATCACCCCCAGCCCCGACCTGACTACCCCGGCCACCTCATGGGAGACCCAGCCTCGTGGCCCACCGGAATGAGGGCCCCTTCCTGAGGGAAGGCTCCGAAACTCTCTGAGAGACGGGAAGGTGTACCTGAGGCGTGGGAGAAGAGTGAGCGACCCCTACCCACCCACCCACACTCTTCCAGTGCCCCTTGCCCACGTGTTGGGAGCAATCTCGGACCCCAATGCACCCGGAAGGAGGAGAGTGAACCTCAGTCACTGCTTGTGAGAGGGAGGGGCATAGGGTGCAGGGATCCTCAGGTCGCAGGGGTACCCTTCTCATGACTGGTTGCGCACTCCTCTGCAGCAGAGTGCGCTAGGACCCAAGGAGCTGAGCCACTCCCTCTCCGTCTGTCTGTCTTGGGCTCCCTATTTAGAAATGCAAACCCTCGCCGGAGCTTTAAGAAAAAATCCACATGCACAGATACACAGTGTATACGTGTGTGTGTATACATGCACACACCTCTCCGCCAGAAGCGGCGGCGCTTTAACAGGACAGCAACCAGACAACCTGGAGGAGGAGATTTCTCCTTTTGCAAAACAAGGGGAGATTATTGCAAAGTTTTATTTGCAGCAGCTGGGGGTGTGTGCAAAACGGAATTTCTGCAAAGGCTGCGAGGGAGCGGTGCGGGAGGCCGGAGAAGGCAAGGGGGTGGGGGAATGCAGTGGGCATAAGGAGCGGCGAAGGGCCAACGGCAGCGGGTTTTTCTTTTGCATTCGGTGCGGCCGGTTGGAATGGCGGAGCCGGGCCCGGAATCGGACGTGAGGAAGTGCGGGGTGCTGCGGAAATGGAAGAGCCTACACCGGCGGTACTGCGTGCTGCGGGCGGACAGCGACAGCGGCCCGGCGCGCCTCGAGCTCTACGACAGCGAGAAGAAGTTCCGCAGCCGGGGCGCGGGCCCACGCCGCGCGCTCCCGCTCAGCGCCTGCTTCACCGTCAACAAGCGGCGCGACGCGCGCTCCCGCTACCTACTCTGCGTGTACACGCGCAGCGAGAGCGTGTGCCTGGCGGCGGCGGGCCCCGAGGAGCAGGAGAGCTGGTACCGGGCACTCACCCTGCTGCTGGGTACGGCTTTGTGGCACCCTATCTGTCCCTCACCCTGTCTGACCCTGTGCCCCTGATCCCTGTCTGCCCCTCACCCCCGTCTGCCCCTGTGCCCCTCACCCCCGTCTGCCCCTGTGCCTCTCATCCCCATCTGCCCCATCTGTCCCTGTGCCCCTCACAGTCCTCCACCCTTCACTGGACTACCTCACACTCCGCAACCCTTCAACCGAATACTTCCATCCTTCACATCCTCTCCATCTTCCAGAGAGCTGGTATTGGGCAGTCACCCTGCATTTGGGTATAGCACTTGCTCAGTAGCTCTCCTTCACATTCCTCCACCCTTCCCTTATACCTCACACTCCTCTGCCCTTATCATTAAAACCTGAATATTTTCACACTCCATCCCCAATGCCTCCACTGTCACACTCTGAGGAGAGCTGAGCCAATTCCTGTTGTCCAGTTGGGGCTTCATCCCCTGCACTTGCTCTGTCACCCTCATTCCATCCTTTATACCTCCACTTGTTTCACTCCCACTGTAACATTCACTCCATCCACAGGACAGCTTGTGCCATGCAATGAGCCAACTGTTGCTGTCTGGTACAGACTACCACATTCACTCCATCCCCTACGCCTCCACTTTCACACTCACTCCATTCTTTATACCTCCACTCTCTCACTCAGTCTGTCCTCAGGAGAGCTGGTACTGGGCACTGAGCCAACTCCGTCGTTACCAAACAACATGGATTTTAAAAAAAGGCATTAGGTTCTACAACAAGAAATTGGGGAACTAGTTAGCAGATTGTAAAACAGAAGCTCCAACGGGTTATAATCTCTGGATTATGAGTATGGGAATAAGTGGATAGAGTAGATAATTGCTTGGCTGAAAATTTGGAGCAGGAGGGAGGTTTTTAGATTCCTGGATCACCAACTGTGTTTCTGGGGAAGGTGGGACCTGTACAAAGCCAGTGGGTTGCAGCTGAACAGGAATGGGACCAATATCCTTGTGGAAATATGGGGTGTTTGCTAGTTCAAATGATTTGGCAGGTGAATGGGATACAGAGTGGAGGAACGATGGGGGAGGATGTGCAGACAGAAATAACAAGTCAGTTTGGAAGGCAGAGTATATATTGTCAAGTTAAGTCACAAGGGAACATTGCAAGGTTGGAAGGCATTTATTTTACTGCAATGAATCGTGTGAGTAAAGGTGTTTGATTAAAGTATGGGGATGTATAGAGACAGGGTTAAGGGAGAGACCGGACAGGCAGGTCTGTATTTCGGGGATAGACCCTTCAGCCGAGACTAGAGGGAGTGTAAGTAGGACATGGGGTTACAATATTGATCAACGTATCAATTGCTGCAGTCAGGAGGGATGGTATCTTAGAATGTTTTTTTCAGTTGAGGCAGTAGTGCTTACAAACAAAAAGGAGCAGTCACATTGTTAGGAGTATACAATAGACTCCACAAACAGGGAGAGATAAAAAGACAGATATGAAGCAAATGCTTAAAGGAGTGCAAAAATAATTGGGTAATAATAATAGGATTTCAATTAGCCCAATATTGACTGGGATAGACAAAGTGTGGAAGGCTTAGAGGGGACAGAATTCTTAATGTGTCCAGAGGTAGAGTTTTAAAGTCCAAAGATGTGCAGATTAGAGTGGATTGGCCATGCTAAATTGCCCATAATGTCCAGGGATGTGCAGGCTAGGTGGATTAGCCATATGCATTGCAGGTTTACAGGGTTGGGTCTGACTGGGATACTCTTCAGAAGGTTGGTGTGGACTTGATGGACTGAATGGCCTACTTCTACATCCTAGGGATTCTATAATGTTGAAACTCCAAGGGGATATTGCTTTACCTAATTTTAGGGAACGAAGCTGGGCATTTGGCTAGTAGTGATCATAATTTAGTAAAGTTTAAGCTAATTATGGATAGGGACAAAGATGGATCAGAAATAAAAGTTTTGAAATCAGGGAAAGACTAATTTTAAGAAGATAAAACTGGATCTGGACAAAGTAAGCTGGAAGCAGCTACTTCATGAAAATCTACAGTGGAAGACATTCAAAAAGGAAACGGTGAGAGTGCAGGGCCAACATGTTCCTGTAAAGGTGAAGGGTGGGATCGACAAGACCAAAGAACCTCGGATGTTGAGAATTATACATGATTGGATATGGGAGAAAAATGGAAGCTTATTTAGAGATGGAGGGCTCAGAAACCTGGGATGTGTACAGAAAGTGCATGGAGTTACTTTAAAACGATACTAGTTGAGGGGCGTGAGAAAATTCTGGCGGATAAAATAAAGGAAATTTCACTCGCTCCATCCCCTATACTCCATTTTCACATTCACTTCATCATTATGCTTCCATTCACACTCACTCCATCCTCAAAGAGATGGTACCTAGGAATGAGGCAACTGGTCCTCTCTGGTGCACGCTATCACACTTTCTCCATATCCCATACTTCCACACTCACACTAACTCCAGCTCTCGGCCAACTGCTGTTTTCTGGTATGGAATCCCACACTCACTCCATCCCCCACACCTCCACTCAGTCTGTCACACGCCCTCCATCTCAGGAAAGCTGGTACTGTGCACTGATCCTAGCTCATCTTTGCTATGGCTGTCACACTCGCACCTTCCTGAAACCTCCACTCTCACACTCACTCCATCTATCATTCAGCTGCTGCAAGTTCAGTTGAGACTTTCTCACATACTGTCTCCATAAAGTACAGGAGCAGAATTAGACCGTTCAGCTTATTGAGTCACCTCTACAATGGCTGATATGTTTCTCATCCCCATTCTCCTGCCTTTTTCCCGTACTCCTTGATATCCTCTCACGTCCCCTTACTCCTTATACCTGTTCTTTTTCACACCATCCACCCTCTACATCTCTCTTGCACTCACTGTATTCTCTCTGGTTCTTCCGTCCTTTCCCTTTTTTCTCTACTTCCTGTTCTGTCTCTCTTTTGGTGTTTTTTCCTTTACTTCCTCTCCTCCTTTGCATTCACCCTTCTTCCTGCTTGTTTGATTAATGTATGTATCTCTCTTTCTCTTCAGTCACTTTGTCCTTTTTCTTCATTCTTCAAATTGTTGTTGTTCATTTCAAACTCCTTGTTCTCATCTTCATTTCCCCTCTCTGTCTCTGTCCTGTGTTCCCATTTATTCTCTTTCACCTAGCTCCGAGCTCATCCTTCTTGTCTACTCGTTTAGCTTTTTGTTTATATAAAATTATTATAGTTTGGGTTTTCATGTCTTGATATGGAGAAAGCAAGAGAGATTGTAGGAGATGTCAGCTTTTGCAACACAACTTGTACATCTGTTGAGAAATAGGAGAACCATGCTCCTGTTTGGAAAGATTTGTATTTTTTTAAAAAGCATAGCGTAAGTAAGTTTATTGCATCCAAAACTGCTAAATGTAAATTTCCTGTGGTCGAACCAGACTGCAGTGCTGACACTAATTCTTATATTAGGACTTTAATATCAAAACTCAAGAGCTAGAAACTCCCCTCCATCCCAGCCAAACAGGACCGTCCTGTTCAAACTGTTACAATCACATCAAACCCAGCAAGGCTGTTAGATCCAAAGTGGGACGAGGATCCTGTTTCAAAGCCATTCGAGTGAAGCCATCTAATCTGTTAAATTGATTTAGAGACATTTACAACCCAGGCCATTCAGCCCACTAGGGCCACGCCAGCTCTATGTAGGGTGATCCAGTCAGTCCCGTTCCCCATGCTATTTCCCTGTCAATACTGTAGTTTTATTTCCCCTAAGAGTTTGCCAGATTTCCTTTTGAAATTGTTCATCACCTCCACTTCCATCGCATCCCCCACGTCCGTGCAGTATTTCTGTCCCAAAATCTTAAATGTTACCCCCTTTTACCATACATCTTGTTTGAGTACAGGAGTAGTGAAGTCTTGTTTGAATTATGCAAGAGCTTGGTTAGACCACACCTGGAGTACTGTGTGTGCAGTTTGGATCTCCTTATCCCTGGAAAGATATTGTTATAGAGGCAGTGCAGTGAAGGTTCACCAGACTTGTTCCCAGAATGGTGGGACTGTCCTATGAAGAGAGATTGGGCAAACTAGGTCCATATACTCTAGAGTTTCAAAGAATGAGAGGTGATCTCATCAAAACTCACAACATATTTAAAGGGATAGACACGGTAGATGCAGGAAAGATGTTTCCCTTGGTTGTGAAGTCTAGAACCGGTGGGAGGTACCATTTAAAAATAATGGGGATGGCACTTAGGTCGGAGATGAGCAAAGTTTTGTCTTTTACTTGGAGGTTGTGAATCTTTGGAATTTTCTACCAGAGAGGGATATGGAAGCTCAGTTTTTGAGCATGTTTGAGATTAAATTAAGAAATTCCCAGTGGTGTACAGGGTTTTGAGGATCTGGTGAATAAAAGGCAGTAAAGTGATTGATCGGCCATGATCGTATTGGATAGCGGGACATTTGATAGGCTGAATGGCCTGCTCCTGTTCCTAGTTCATGCACCTCTATCAAATCTCCCCTCATTCGCTTTTTCTCAGAGGAGAACAAGCCCAGCTTCTCGTCACTAATGCCCTCTCATCCCTGGAACCATTTGGGGAAATCTCCTTCACTCTCTCTTTCAGACCCTTGTGTGTCGTTCCTATAGTATGGGGACCAGAACTGGACTCAAGGCTGTAGTTGGAGCCAAACCAAAGCTCAAGATTCCATGCGTTTTGCTAATCCCGCTCCCAATATGAATGGCCAGGTTCAAAGATTGGTGGATACGTTGGAGGAGCTGGAATCTGAGTGTAGGACAGGCTGTGAGTGTTTGTCAGAGTGAGTGTGAGTGTGTGTGTGTGTGTGAGTGAGTGTATGTAATGGAGGAACAAGCTATAGTTTGTAAAATGACAAGTGAAATTCTCCAGTTAGAACCAGGCTATTTGACGTCAACAAGACTTGTGTTTGCAGAACAAAGTTGGAGATGGGTTGCTGCACTTTAGAAATGGTTGAAAAATTATCAAAGAACATAAGGACCTGGATAGGTGGCAGAAGTGCTTTATAAGATAGTATCTTCTTGCTGTAAAATGGCTGGTCAGGTTAGTTTCTATCCAGGCTTGCTTGGAAATGTTGAGACAGAGACACGTGCGAACAGCTCTCTCAACAAGAAAATGTAGTGTTGCTTAGGGAGGTAAATGAGCTCTTCGAAAGTTACATCCAGAAAGGAGTGAGTCAGTCTGACAGGGATGTGATCAGAGCTGAGAACTGACAGAGATCTCACTGAGAGGTCAGACTGGTGAGTAGCAGGATGAGGGCTTGACCCGGAGGGTAGCTGGTTATCACAAGGCGGTCGTGGGTGAGCTAAAGTGGATGTGTGAGGAGACGGCAGGTTTCCCACACATCACTACTAGCAGCAGCCTCTTCTGCCCTCCCAAACTGCCCCCCGACCTCCCAGACTGCTGACCTCTCCCCATACTTCCCCAAGAAGTCTTCAAGGGGTACCACTGACGACAGGTTGACGCCTTGACCACATATTCAGCTCATCGCCCAGCTGCCTTCTTCCACCTCCATTTGATCGCCCGGATTCGCCTTGCCCCTATCTCAGCTCATTCTCTGCTGAAGCCCTTGTCTGAGCCTGCCGTCGCTCCTAAACCCATACTCACCAACCTGTCTCATACTCTCCCCTCCGTAAACATCTCTGTGTCCTCACTTACAGCGAAGTTCCATTACCTTGTACTGGCTTAGCACACAGAATGATTTGATATCCAAACAGTACCTGTAACCTCCCCCAGCCCCTCCATCCCTCCCGATCTCTATAACCTCCCCAGCCCCTCTGCCCCTCCCGATCTCTGTAACCTCCCGAGCCCCTCTGCCCCTCCCGATCTCTGTAACCTCCCCCAGCCCCTCCACCCCTCCCGATCTCTGTAACCTTCCCCAGCCCCATATCCTCCCGATCTCTGTAATCTCCTCCAATTCCTCTTGAACATCCCCTGATTCCTATCACTCCTTCATTGACGGCCATGCCTTCAGCTGCCTGGGCCCTAAGCTCTGAATTTTCCTCACTCAATCTCTCCGCTTTTGG
The DNA here is from genome assembly GCF_021869965.1 of Rhincodon typus. Classification (NCBI taxonomy): domain Eukaryota; kingdom Metazoa; phylum Chordata; class Chondrichthyes; order Orectolobiformes; family Rhincodontidae; genus Rhincodon; species Rhincodon typus. The sequence continues at coordinate 10,284,588 of NC_063376.1, forward strand.
TTTCCTCCTTTCAGATGCTTCTTAAAAACAGGCCTTTGATCAAATGCAATATGAGATCCTCCTTTAGTTCAGTGTCATGTGTCCTCCTTAGTTTTAATGCATTACATGACGTTCCATTTTTGTGGATAACCAAATAGATTCCAGATTTCAGTCTGTATTTTTTGGAAATTGCAGTAATGTTAGTTGGAATTGTTGGGTGAATCTTGCAGTCAGTGTACTCTCATGATTGATCCAATCTTACTGCACTGTATGGGCTGACTATTGACTAGCTGTCGCCTGCTGTCCCCTGGCTGTTTGTGTCTCCATGCCAACTTATCTGCATTCAGACTGCAAATTGCGCAGGCTCTGCCCAGCAGAGTCCCAGGAGCTGAGAGCGAAGAGACTGATGGTCACTCATAATGTCCCCATTTAGGAAGTGTGCAATGAAGAGGGAGTTGTACTCTGTATCTAATCCTGTGCTACCCCTGTCCTGGAAGCGCTTGATGGTGACAGTGTAGAAGAAGCTTTACTTTCAGTTTAAAAGAGTAGATGAAGTTTTAGTCTCTGACCCCATACTGGACCAGTCTGGGGGTGTTTGATGAGGGCAATGTAGAGAGAACTTTACTATCAGATTAAAAGAGCAAAAGGAACTGTACTGTGCATCTAACCCTGTGCTGTCCATGTCCTGGGGGTCGAGGAAGCTTTACTTTCCGTTCTGAAGAAGGGTCACTGGACTCGAAACATTAACTTTGATTTCTCATCGCAAATCATGCCAGGCCTGCTGAGTGTTTTGGAGCAATTTCTGTTCTTGTTTCTGATTTCCAGCATCTGCAATTCCTTCATTTTTTGATAAGTTTTACTTTTCATTTATTTTTAGTTTAAAAGGGCAGAGGAAGCTTTACTGTGCATCCAACCCTGTGCTGTCCTTGTCCTGGGAGTGTTTGATTGGAGGGTGTTTGATGGGATAATGTTGTGGGACCTTTACTCTGTTTCTAATTCTATGCTGTACTTGCTCTAGAAGTGTTTGGGGACAGGGTAGAGGAGCAGATGGGAATAAACCTGTGTTTTGAGGATAATGGGAGCATTGATTTCCAGCGATCTACGTTTATATACGTATATTGTACCTCTTGGAGCTGATAAGCCCCAGTTTCTATCTGCTCGTCTCCGAGATTCTGGATGGATCACCACTGACTGCCCAGAACCCCAGCAGAATTAAACATTCAGCTAATGACAGTAGTTCTGGTTTGCCAGTGTACTGACTTTCTGTTACTGGCAATTTCCAGCCAGCGAGCGGACAGGAGGAGCTTGCATTTTCATAGCACCTTCCCTGGCCCTGTTGCGCCGCAGAGCTTCAGCCTGTCTGATGCCCGGCCCATGGTTTTGTGAGGTGAGGGGGGAGGGTGTGCAGTAACCCGCCTGAAAGGGCAGACAAGACGTTGTTTCTGATATGCCAACAGAAATTTGGCATATCCCTATCTTCAGAATCATGACCAAAATTATTGATAGCAAAAGGGGAAAAACCCAGCTGCACTGTGGGCAGCGGAGCGTTTTGGAATATGTGCGGTTATCTTGTGCATGCTAAAGAGCTGCCTTAGGGGTGGCACGGTGGCACACCGCTGCCTCACAGCACCAGGAACCTGGGTTCGATTCCAACTGTCTGTGTGGAGTTTGCACATTCTCCCCGTGTCTGCGTGGGTTTCCTCCGGGTGCTCCGGTTTCCTCCCACAGTCCAAAGATGTGCACGTTAGGTGGATTGGCCATGATAAATTGCCCATAGTGTTCAGGGAGGTGTAGATTATGTGGGTTATAGGGGGATGGGTCTGGGTGGGATGCTCTGAGGGTCGGTGTGGACTTGTTGGGCCAAGGGGCCTGTTTCCACACTGTAGGGACTCTATGATCTATAAGCTGGAGAAAGCAGTATTGTGGGGGTGCTGCAGTGCCACCACTGGCGAGCATTTGTTATTGCTGTGTGACCTGTTCCTCTGATGCTGCTTGGCCTGCTGTGTTCATCCAGCTCTACACTTTGTTATCTCAGATTCTCCAGCATCTGCAGTTCCTACTATCTCTGACCTGTTTACATACGTGTTTACCTCTGGGAAATTAGAGGAACACTTTCTGGGGTTTTTAATCAACAGGAGTGCTCTGTCTGCTTGCTCTTTCAGAATTTTAGCAAGTTTTTTTTGCTTAAATTCAGAAATTAGGAGGAAAGAAAATCACTATCCTTGATTGACCAAAGCAAGTCATCTACCAGTAAAAAAAATCTGCCAGTAGGTTATGCATAGGTCATTTTGGGTTCACAGTATCGCTGTGATGTTTTACTACCAAGTTGAATGTATGTTTAAAACCACGACTGGCATAGTGCATGACACAGACGGCTTCACTCGAGGGTCAGCCAGACATTAATTGTGGCAAAGTGAGGCTCCTGTTTATTGGCAGTTCAGCCAGTCTTTGAACAGAAGCTGGTTATCAATATGCATGAGAGAGTGCAGTGAAAACTGGCTCCTGTTTATTTATAACACGTCAGTGCTTGACTGTTGAAAATTAAAGAATGATCTGATCGAAGGGTTTGAGATCACAGATTTGTTAGGGTGCAACAGAGGCCACTCAGCCCATTGTGCCTGGACTAGCTTTCGAAATGAGCACTGTCTCCTGCCTTATCCCGTAACCCTGCAAATTGTTTCTGTTTCAATACCTTTATTGAACCTGCTTCCAACACATTTCCAGGCATTGCATTATAGACCCAGACCACTCGCTGAGCGATAAAAGTTCTTACTCTCACCTCACGTTTGCCTGTTTTTCGAAACACTGTTAAACGGTGCCTTCTGGTTCTCGACCCTTTTACAAGCAGGAACAGTTTTTCCCAACAGAAACAGAAATTGCTGGAAAAACTTAGCAGCTTTTCCCCTATCAACTTTATCCAGCCCACTCGCGATTTCGAAAACCTCAATCAGATCGCTTCTCAGACTTCTGCTTTCTAAGGAGAACGGTCCCAACTTCTTCAGTCACTAAAGCTTCTCATCCCTGGAACCATTCTCATAAACCTTGTCTGCACTCCAATGCTTTTGCATCTTTCCTGTAATGATTCACCCAGAACGCCAGCCGAGGTCAACCAAGTGTCTTATACATGATTCAAGGATTTGATACAGAAACTGGTTCCTCTAGTGTGGACAGCCCATGCTTTTGAACTGTAAAATCTGAGCCAGGCCTTTCAGGGTGATGTTAAGAAATATGTCCTCACGGGAAGAGGAGCAGGAATCTCCCCTCACTCACTGAGGCTGAGGAGGGGTGTTAAGGCCGGTTAATCAATTAGAATTTGCAAAACTGAGATTCAGACTTGTAGGCAGAGAGAGTTAAAATGCAGATTAATCCCCAATCTAATTGGGTACTTGGGTGAGAGGTTATTATGTCTCCTCTTGTTCTGAAGTCACTGAACTTGTGCCACTTTGTATAAAGCCTTGAGAGAAGTGTAGAAGTATCAATGAGCTCCCACACTACACAGATGTTGAGCCAGGGTCAAGCTATTTCTCTTATCAATATTTCTTGTTGTGTCTCCCAATACATCCAAAAAAAACAACCGGTTGTGGACGTGAACATTTCTATCTGCTTGGTGTCTGTGCGTGTTTGTGTATATACGTTTGTGTGTGAGTGCACGTGTGTGCACATTCTGTGCTTTGCATCTGTACACATCTGCATGTGTGTTTGTGATCATGTGTCTGTGTACGCCCTGGAATGTATGTGAATGTGTGAATATATATGTGACCGTGCAGCTTGATGGATACAAGGATTGAGTGATTTTAGTTGTTTTGAGGGACTGGAGAATCTGGGGTTGACCTCCTTGGAACAGCTTAGGTGAAGGGGAAACGATGGCTAACACTACAACTGCTGGGAATGTGAAATGCAAACAGGACAACACTGGGAATACTTGCAGGTTAGGCAACTTCTGTGGAGAGAACCAGATTTAATGTTTCAGATTGGGTGACCTTGGCCCAGAGTGTTTGAGATCTACCTGAAGTAATTCAAATTATAACATAGAAACATGCCAGGACTGGAGGGTTTGAGTTGTAAGGAGAGGTTGGATAGGCTGGGACTTCTTTCATTGGAGCACAGGAGGTTGAGGGGTGGCCTTGTAGTGGTTTATGAAGTCATAAGGGGCATAAATAAGGTGAATAGCAAAGATCGTTTACCTAGAGTGGGGGAGTTCAAAACTAGGGGTGTATTTTTAAGGGGAGTGGAGAAAGATTTAGAAGGGACCTGAGTAGTAACTTTTTCACACTGTTGGTGGTTCATAATTGGAAGGAACTATCAGAGGAAGTGGTAGACCCAGGTACAGTTACAACATTTGGACAGGTACGTGATTAGGAAAAGTTTTAAGGGAAATGGGCCAAATGATGACAAAAGGGAAACTTGGTCAGCATGGATGAGTTGGACCGAAGGGTCTGTTTCTGTGCTGTATGACTCTGTGACTCCAACTCTGTATAAACTAAGAGCAGCAGTAGGCCATTGGGCCCTTCAAGCTTGTTCTGCCATTCAGTATAATCATGTCTGATCATCTAACTCAGTATCCTGTTCCTGCTTTCTCCCCCATACCCTTTAGCCCATATAAATGTATCTTAACTCCTTCTTGAAATTATTTAATGTTTTAAACTCAACCACTTTCTATGGAAGAGAACTCCACAGGCTCACCACTCTCCGGGTGAAGACATTCTTCCTCCTCTCAGTCTTAAATGAACTTCCCTGTATCCTTAGACTTTGACTCCTGGTTCTGGACTCCCTGGTCATCGGAAACATCCTCCCTGGGTTTACTCTGTCTAATCCAGTTAGGATTTTACAGGTTTCTATGAGATCCCACCTCATTCTTCTGAACTCCAAAGAATAAAGCCCTAACTGATCCAGTCTCCCTTCATACATCAGTCCAACCATCCCAGGAATCAGCCTGGTAAACCTTTATTGTTCTCCATTCATAGCCGGAACATCCTTTCTTAGATAAGGAGACCAAAACTGCAAGTGGTACTCCAGGTGAGGTCTCACCAAGGTTCTGTGTAATTGCAGCATCCTGAAACGTGTTTCCTGTAAAGGCATAGAAAAAGATCCCGAAGTAACTTAGAAGTAACTTCTAAGAAGGGTTTTAGAAGGGGGCTGATATTTGCAGAGCCGCAGAATGGTGGTGGGATTACTGTATTTAGACAGTTCATTCAGAGGAATAATTAGCCCAAATAGTCAGCTCCCCTGTGATCGACAATTGTTCCCAAAGGCAACAGTAAACATGGACCAAACCAGTCCCCTGAAGCAGCCATTGAGCTTCCCTTATACACTGTGCTGGAACTTGATAAAGAGTAGCTTGGCAGGGTTATAGGAAAAGAGGTGTTGTGGGACTAATTGGAGAGCTCCAACGCAGAACCAAGGCACTTACGATGGGCTGGATGGCTTCCTCCTAGCCAAGGCAACTGGGTTTCATTCATGAGATGTGGGTGTCATTGTCTGGGCCAACATTTATTGCGCTTGCCTAGTTAATCTGGAGAAGGTGGGAATGAGCCGCCTTCTTGAACTGGTGCAGTCTGTGGCCTGAGGATTAACTTCCTCAAGAACTCCCCCAGAATACTGTGCTCACTGGGAAGTGTTAGAACAGAGTGAAGTTTTTGTGTTGTGAAGTGACTAGGAGTTAAGATGCTGATTAAAAATAGATGCTTGATACAAAAGCACAATGTGTTGGAGAAACTCAGCGGGTCTGGCAGCATCTGAGGAGAGAGAAACAGTTTTGAGTTCAGTGGCCCTTCATCAGAATTGGATGCTTGATGACTAGCCTGGGCACGATGGAATGAAAGGCCATTTTCTGCATTGTAAAGCCCATATGACTCTATGACTTTGAGCTGTGTTGTACTGGAGTGGTGGATGGGGTTGGCAGGGCTGTCCCTATGTATCTTAAATGAAGAGAGTGAGGCAAAGGGGTTAAGAGAGCAAATTTTGAATATCATGAAAGACGTGGCATCCAACATTGCTGAGGTCAACTGGGAAAGATTATTCACACAAGTCTGTTAGTTTTGAAGGGAGTCAGGTTTTAAGTTGTCACAGGTGGAGCATTATATTTCTGTCATTTTTTATGTTCCTTTCTCCTACTTCTAACTGCAGGTAAATCTCATGTAGAAAATGGGGATTCGAATTACACCACGGTACCTGGACCACCTTTCAAGGAGGTCTGGCAGGTTAACCTTCGACCCCGGGGCCTGGGCCAGACGCGGAACATGAGCGGTATTTACCGGCTGTGCCTGACAGATAAGACGGTCAACCTGGTGAAGCTGAACTCTGATGCTGCAGCTGTAGTGCTGCAGCTGATGAACATCCGTCGGTGCGGGCACTCGGAGAATTTCTTCTTTGTGGAGGTGGGGCGCTCGGCGGTGACAGGGCCTGGGGAGTTCTGGATGCAAGTGGATGACTCGGTGCTGGCCCAGAACATGCACGAGACCATCCTGGATGCCATGAAGGCCATGAGCGAGGAGTTCCGGCTGCGCAGCAAAAGCCAGTCATCGGGCTCCAACCCCATCTCGGTGCCGACCCGCAGGCATCACCAGCTTCCGTCCAACCCGCCCCCTAGCCGGGTGGGCTTCACCATGAGGCGGGGAGTGCCCACCTCACCCGGGCAGCGATCCAGCTTCACCCGGGCACGGACACCCAGCGACGGCAGCGGTGCTGCCTCCTCCTCTTCCTCCCGCCCCCCCTCTGCTGACGAGTCACCTTCCAGCCCTCCACCCCGCCAAGGAATGCCCGGGGCCCACCCTCCCCCGGTTCCGTCCCGCTCAATCTCTGACCCGGCCTCCAGCCCCCTCGGCCTCCCCCATGGTGGCTTCTCCTCTTCCTCCTCACTGCCCTCCTCCTCCCCCTCCTCCTCCTCCTCCTCCGATGGCGAGGGTTACGAGTCCAGCCCTGGCTCGCCAGCTGCGGGTGGACGGAGCCCCCTCCGTGACTATGTGGCCATGGGGGGCGGTCCGGGCTTGGCGGGGCACCGGCAGCCGCAGTGCCAGCGGCGTTTGCTGAGGAGGGCTGGCAGCCGTGGAGAGGAGGAGGAAGAGGCCGACAGGGGCCTGACCAAGCAGGCCTGGTCAGCCAGGGTTGTCCCCGAGCCCACTGAGAGAGGCCGCGGTCAGGCAGCAGACCAGGGTTATGTGGCTATGCTGCCTGGGGTGATGCCACCGGGAGATGGTGACGACGACGACTACATGGCGATGACCCCCAAAGGCCCTTCTGCCCCTCGGCAGATTGAGAGCCCGGGAGCAGCAGCTCTCGCGGGGGGCTACGTGCTGATGTCGCCCAGCGGGAGCTGCTCGCCAGATGGCTGGGCCCGGCCCCTAGGGGGCGGCAGTGGTACAGGAGGGGCGGGTGGTGACTACATGAACATGTCACCTGCCAGCTGCTCAGCCTCCAGCACCACCCCCTCCTGCCACCAACGCTGCACCCCCAGGCCTCGCAAGGATGGCCCCACCCCCCCTGACCACCACCCCCACTGCTACCACTCCCTGCCCCGCTCCTACAAGCAGCTGGACCCGGCTCTCTCTGCTGCCTCGGGACACCTCGTACCCTCCTCCTCCTCAGGCTGCCTTGCACCCTCCACCTTGGGCCACTTTGCACCTTCCTCCTCTACCTCCTCCTCCTCCCCAGGGCGCCTTGCGCCCTCCTCCTCCTCAGGACGCCTTGCGCCCTCCTCCTCAGGACGTCTCACCCTCTCCTCCTCCTCCTCAACTGGCAGCAGTGAGAGCTTGACAGAGGCTGAAAGTGGGCAGCACCTCACCCGCCGCCAGCCTGGACCCTCCCTTGACCTGGTGAGGGCCACCACCCTGCCTCGGCGGAGAGAGAGCTCACTCCCTGCTGAGCCCCAGAGCCCGGGCGAGTACGTCAGTATCGAGTTCCGGGGCCCACCGGGTACCGCGTGCTCCCCAGCTGGGCTTGCCCAATCCATGGGAGGACCCCGAGTGACTCCCTCTGAGTATATCAACATGGATTTCAGGCCTGAGGCCCATCCTCCACTCGGCCTGGTGAAGAGCTCCCATGGGGCCCTGGCCCAGACCTGGCGGAGGTTGGGCAGTCCAGTTCCTGGTGACTCAGCCTGCCCCCTGGTGGCAGCCTTGCCCGAGGTGGCCCTGGACTCCACTGGGGAAGCGGGTCCCGGAGCCCGGGGGGTTTGTGCCGAGCCCCAGCGACGCCGGCGTCATTGCTCCGAGACCCTCTTGACCACCCTCCATGCCCCTGGGCCCTCAGCGACCTGCTCCCATCTCCCTAGGCGCAGGGGCTCTACCTCCTTCGAGGGCGCTGATGATGGAGATGTAGCCACGGAGGCTCCGTGTGCCGGAATGTCGCGACACATGTCTATTGGCTTCGAGAACGGCCTGAACTACATCGACCTGGATCTGGGAACGGACAGCGTCTGCGCTGATGTGTCTGCCTTGCAGCCGAGACTTTACACCCAAACCAATGGGAGTGGCACCTTGAACACGTATGCCAGCATCGACTTTCACAAATCTGAAGAATTGAGAAGCCATAAAAGTAACAAAGACGGTGAGTGGACTCTGTGTTACCTGGTTTCTATCAGTCAGTCATGTCTGTTGTAAATCCCAATGAGGATGGATTCGTATGTAAACATGTCACGCTGTAATATAATGGTATGTAATGTTAGAATGCCCTCTGAATTATAATCTATTATAATCTCTCAATCATCTGAGCAAAGGGCTAGCTGATGCATATGTGTTGAATTCCTCATTGGGATATAAAGTGAAGTTGTTGAATTTGAAACAAGAATTCTAAACCTTATCAAAAGAAACAACAAAGGTTCATATACTGCGTATGCACCAATGGACTGCATAACCATTTAAAGGCATGACAGTATATTTACAATACATAATATTTTAAGGCATGTGCATCCATTGCAAAAATTCTGCATTCCATCATGACACAACAAGAAATGTGGCCCAGCCATGGCTAACAAAATATAATAGTAGATACACGGGTAGTAGTACAAAGTTGCTGTGAAATGTAGCATGCAAGAAACCTAAAAGTAGACTGCAAGAGCTTCTTTAAATATATTGAAAGAAAATAAGTTTTGTGTAGACAAATGTAAAGCTGAAATGAGAATTTATAATGGAGAATTAGGAAATGGCAGCGAAATTAAATAACTATTTTACAATTACGTCCTGGAAATATTGGGAAAACAAGGGTTTTTGGGAAGGATGAATTGAAGGAATTTAATGTTAATGAAAAAAATGTGCTAGAGATAATGAATGCTAATTAATGCATCCCGAAGCCTGATAATCTAAATCCAAGGATACTAAAAGAAGTGGCTATGAAAAAAGTCGATGTGTTGGTTGTCATCTTTCAAAATTCTGTAACAGTTGCAGCAGATTGAAGGGTGGCAAGTATGACTCTACTATTTAATAAAGGAAGCAGAAAAGAAGAAATTACAGACTGGTTTGCCTACTATCTCTAGGAGGAAAATGTTAGTGTCCGTTGAAAATAATGTGATAACGGATGTTTCGAATGAACTTATACATTCAAAGTCAACTTGGATTTATGAAATGGAAATTTTGTTTGACTGCAGTTTTTTGAGTATTTAACCTAGAATAGATAGGGGAGAACCAGTGGATGTGGTGTATTTGGATTTTCAGAAAGGTTTTGATAAAGTCCCACATGAGAAGTTTTGCTCAACGTCAAAGCACTTGGAATTGGTGGTAGTATAGATTGAGAATTGGTTAGCAGACGGAAAGCTGTGGAGGCTGAGTCACTGAGTATATTTCAGAAAAAAAATCAATGATTTCTAGAGGCTAAAGGTGTTAAGCAGTATGGAGAGAGCAGGATAATGGTATTGAGACAGAGGATGATCATGTTGAATGGTGGAACAGGCTCAGTGGGATGAATGGCCAGTTCCTGCTGCCATTTTCAATGTTTCTTTATTTAATTGTGCCTTTTGTGAAGTGCTTTGTGATACTGTTGCTTCATTAAGGGATTTACGTAGCTGTGAGTTGTAGTTAGTTTAGTTGCATATCCTTGTTGCACTGATGATCGAGGAGCCCCTGAAATTACAGTAGTTGCTCATACTTTGATTTAAACCAGGACTGTGTGTGTGTGTGTGTGTGTGTGTGTGTGTGTATGTATGTATGTGTGTATACATATACGTGTGTGTCAGTGTGCCTGCTATGCCCTTGTGCGTATGTGTCCGTGTCTGTCTTGCTATGTGTGTCTCAGTGCGTTGGTAGCAAAGCATTGGTGTCAATGAGGTTAGAGTTGTGTGGTGCCATGTGTGAAATCCTGTCTCCTATCTGTGGAAAGGTAATTTGAGAGAGTGGCTGAAGGACGCAGGCACCTGTAAATCCAGCAACCTAACCCGAGCCAGGGCTCACTGGAGAGAGAGGAAACCACACATGCTCCATACTGCTGGAAGAGGATGGGTTAAATTTCCCTGCGCACAGCTGAGCTTCAATTCCTGCATGTCCTTCACAGCTTTTTCTCTCCCTCATCTCAAAGAGAGAATAGCATGTTTTATGAAGTAGCTGTGAGTGCAAATGAGTGAAAAAGCATTTAACACAGCCCATGTCTGTCACTGCTCAGATCTCTCACAACACAACAACAATGAATGAGTCAGTGAGACTAACGTGACGCATAGTGTCTGTGAGAAATTAAACAGGCGCAGGGCAAAACAGTCAGCACTCGTGGGCTCAAGTGGGTACTGATTTTTGCCTTTAGTAAACGTGGCACAGCCCACACAGGATGTCTGCCTTCACCATCAGTATCACTCCGTGAGTCACTGTCTTGTCACTAGCAATCAGAGACTCATGGATTCAAGCCCCAATTGGGTAACTGCACATTGTACTTCAGACCAAAATAAATCTGAGACCGTGTAGAGGACATGCTGCATTGTCTGAGAAACTTTTTATTTTAAACGGAGGCCTTGCCTGCCGTCTCAGACTGTACAAAATAGTGCAGGTGTTACTGTTTGAGTGAGTTGGATTAACATCAGTAGAGACACAGTCAGTAGCACCGGGGGTGAGGGGTGACTGAGTGATACTGTGAGGGAGCTTTCAGTAGTGATACAGTCAGTAACACAAAGGCATGCTGAACTGTTTAGTAATTTTAGAATGTACCTGAGTTGACACATTGGATGCCTTCTTGTCAAAGGCAATTAAGCAATGGATGGGACAGGACTAAATTTCTTAAGCAACAGTTATCTTCACAGAATATTGAACGAAAGCTGCAATGCACATTCTGCTCAATTCCCTGAAACATGTTCAATCCAGAGAGAGAGGTGCTTCTGCCCCCTAACCATCTGGGACTGACTTGTGCCTTCGTTATCAGGTGATGTCTTAACCAAAACTCCCGAAGATATGCAGGTTAGGTGGATGCTAAATTGCCCATGGTGTTCAGGGATGTGTAGATTAGGTGGGTTATGAGGGAACGGTCTGGGTGGGATGCTGTGAGGGGCAGTGTGGACTTGTTGGGTCGAAGGGCCTGTTTCCACACTGTAGGGATTCTATGATTTTCTATGATTTTATGAAAACTCCCCATCCCCAGCCCATCACCAGCACTACCCCATGCAAAGCACTGTGGGAATACCTGACAAGTGCGAGCGCCATTCCCAATGATCTTCCAGTTTCCACCCAACGCTGGACCCTTGCTCTGGAGAGCTCAGAGCTGGGTGTAGATACACGGTGGGGAGGTGGGGGGTGGGGTGGCGGGTATCCAGGCCTGGGGCTTGCCTTTGACTCGGGGCAAGGGATTCAAAGTGGATTTGTTGGGTTGGTTTGAGCTGGGTGCTTTCCATTATCAACCCCCCCCACCCCTCCCCAGTAGCCATCAGAGGCTGTCGGTTTGGTTGGAGCTAGAACATGCAATAAGTGGACGGTTAGGTCTGTGTTAGGGGGTGCACGGGAAAGCCATTTTTAAAAAAAACACAGTCGTCTCCATTCTGTGCATCGTTTTTTACCTGAGACTGTGTACTCATTCACCCAAGCACTGAAGCCAAATGCAAACACAATAATGGGAGCTGTCAAACACACATTGTACACAGACAAGATAAGAGCTATTGTGGTCTTGTCTTCAGGTACAATTAGCCTGTGATTAGCCACACTGTAATCAGCCGAGTATTAAAACAAGCAGATTACTCTTTAAATGTATGCTTAGAGCCCTAATTATATCATGGGATACAACATGTGAGGGACACCATTCTGCTCTTGTGTCTGTGCTAGCTTTACAAAGCATATCCCCTTGTCAGTCCCACTCCCCATTTGTCTCCAGTGAGTTCTCCGGATGTGGTAGTGTAGGGGTAATGTCACTCAGCTAGCAATCCTGAGGCTGCAGCAATTACTTTGGGGACACAGTTTTAATTCCCATCTCAGCAGCTGGTGGAATTTAAATTCAATTAATAAATCTGGAATTGAAGTTAGTCTCAGCGGTGGTGACCATGACAACCATCAGTGATTGTCAGAAATATCCATCTGGTTCTTTAGGGAAGGAAATCTGCTGTTCTGACCCAATTTGGGCCTACCTGTGACTTGAAGCCTTCAGTCAATGTGGTTTCTTTTTATCTTCCATCCGAAATAACCATGTGAGCCCCTCAGTTCGAGGGCAATAAGGATGGGCCACAAATGGTATAAAAAGAATTATGCCACATGAGTACTGAGGGAGTGCCACACTATCGGAAGGTCAGCGCTGATGGTGTGCCACAGTTTTGGAGGGTCAGCGCTGAGGGAGTGTGTTCTGACAACAAGATTTTCTCAGTCGGTGTTTAAGGGAGAGTTCTAAACTCCCTAAATACAATTCATCTGTCATCAAACTTTGCTGAAACCCAGAAGAACCCATAAAGACTTTGGGAAGAGAGACTAAATTCAGATTTCGGATGATCAGTGGCCTCTGTCAGGACAAACATACTTCCAGCATTTCAGCTTCGCCAGTGTTTAGCTGTGAATAACTGGTGACTGCTCTGACACTTATGGTCTTATGGCAGAGCAGTTGTGTTATTGTGCATATTTAAGCTTCTAAAGATTCAAGTCCAGGAGGTTAACTTCAAACATAGTGTACAGGACAAGCTCCAGAACTGATTAAAAACTCAAAAGAACTGCGGATGCTGTAGATCAGGAACAAAAACAAAGTTGCTGGATTCTGAGGATGGGTCACTGGACCCGAAACGTTAACTGTTTTTTCCTTCACAGATGCTGCCAGACCTGCTGGGCTTTTCCAGCAACTTTGTTTTTGTTCCAAGCTCTAGAGCTGCTCCAGTGCACTTGTTTGTGGCTGTCATTTTCTGTTGCCTTTGGAAATGATTGTCCACCACAGGAGATGACCATTTAGGCCCATCGTCTTTCTGAATGAACTGTCTAATACAGTAACCCCACTGTCACTGGTTCCTTTGTGGCCCTGCAAATAGTACCTCTCCCTTCCCTATTTCTGGTATTTGCACAAGGATTACGCAAATGTCAAACTCCAGTCAGCACATGGCCTTGTTGGGCAATCAGCTGATTACATTCGATAAATTAGTCACCGTTTGAAAGGTTTCTCCTGCCCACCCCAGCTGGGTATCTCTCCAGGAGGTAGTGTTCTTCACAGTTTGTAAAGGAGTGGAAGGGTCTGAAATACTACCCTAACATAACAATTCTTGATGTTGAGAATGTGCCAAGTAACTTGCAGTGTAGCATTCTGCTCTAAAATGGCGTTACCTCTCTGTTCCTCACCCTCATTCTCTTGACTTTACTCTGCCTCTCTGTCCCTTGCGCGCGCGTACACACACGCACACACTCTCCTTTTCTCTTTCCCTTTCTTCCTCTCTCTCTCTGTCTCCACTTCTCTCTCTCTCTTGCAAGAACTAGCACAGCATTTCATGGCAATGGTGGCAGCCGACTTGAATTGGTCCAGAATATTTTAGAAGGTCGAAGGTTAGCGAAAGAGCTAGCTCTGTGTAATTAAATACCTTCCCTGCAACCTTTTGTTGATACAAAGTCAAACTTTCAACCAGTGTATATTAGACAGTAAGATCATGAAAAGTAAGAGCAGAAGGAGTCTGTTCAGCCCATTTGAGGCTGCCCCGTCCTTCAATGAGATCATGGCTGATCTGATAATCCTCAACTCCATTTTCCTGCTTTTCCCCATAACCCTTGATTCCCCGACTGATTAAAAATCTGTCTGAGCCCTTGAATTCACTTAATGACCCAGCCTCTGTGTTAAAGAATTACACTGATTCTCTGCTCTCAGAGAAGAGTTCGGGTTTAACTCCCCCCCCCATCCCCCCCCCCCCCCACCCTCCCCATGCCCAGATCCTTAAGCATAAAGTCCCAACACACAACCCTCAGTGGCGTGCTGTCTTTCAGAGAAGACTTTCACCTAGGGTCCCTGCTTGTCTTCTCAGGTGGACATTAAGGATAGATTGAAATCGCGATAAGCTGAATGGCAGGGATCTCACCCACTACCCCTGTAACCCTGCATTTACCACGGCTAATCCATGGTTTCTATCTTCTATAGGAGATAGGCAAGGTGGCCGCGTCTGTAACCCAGTTGCTCTACACCTTGTTATCTCTTTGCTAAAAATATGCTGTGTTTAAAAGGAAACACGCACACAAATGGAAGCAGTGATTCAGCGAATAAGTGAAAATGTCTGCTTTTTTCAATCTACAATGACCTGACCCAGTGCTGGAAAAGGCATTGAAAAACATTGGGAGTCAGTTCTGGGAAAGCTCAGCAATCTCTTTCTGCTTGGTGTGCCGTTCCTGGGCAGGTGCAACGCAGTCCCCCAAGCTGTCGGCACAGTCAGACAACTTTCCCGTATATTTGTGCTGCGCTATCAATGCTGTAATATTCTCCGGGTCATTGGGTACCTCTGTTGAAGAATGTGCTGCATCTACTGGTGCAAGACACTTGTTAGACCTCAGCTGGAGTATTGTGTACAGCTGTGGGTGCCACATTACAGGAAAGATGTGAATGCATTTGGAAAGAGTGCAGAAGAGATTTACAAGAATGGTCCCAGGGATGAGAAACTTCTGTGATTAGGATAGATTGAGGAAGTTGGGACAGTTTTTGGAGAGAAGAAGACTAAGAGGAGATTTGAGGATACAGGTAAGAAGGACCTGAATTTGAAGTTGCGTGATGATAATGAGCAGGCAATCTGTGTTAGCATCGCTAATGCAGAAGGTCACAGGTCTGAACCCCACCCTAGAGACCTGAGCCCGTAATCACGGTTCATGCCTCTTTAGTGCTGCACGAAGGGAAAGCTGCTAACTTTCATAGAATCCCTAAAGTGTGGAAGCAGGCCATTCAGCCTGTCGAGTCCACACTGACCCTCCGAAGAGCTTCCCACCCAGACCCAACCCCCTACCCTATCCCTGTAACACTGCATTTACAGTGGCTAATCCACCTAGCCAGCCCACTATGGGCAATTTAGCATGGACAGTCCACCTAACCTGCATGTCTTTGGACCAGAGACCCGGAGGAAACCTACACAGACACGGGGAGAATGTGCAGACTCCACACAGACAGTCACCCGAGGGTGGAATCGAACCTGGGTCCCTAGTGCTGTGAGGCAGCAGTGCTAATCACTGAGCCACTGTGTTGCTTCTGTGTCTGATGTGAAACTGAAGCCACTTTCGTGCTATCAAAAGGAGGATAGAACCCATAACCAGTGTGTTGTTGAAGAGTAGGCAATCCTATTGCCAAATTCATCCCTCAGTGGAAGCAAACAGTGAACTAAAAACAGGATAACTGGTTGCTTATCCTGCCTTGCTGTTCATGGCATCTTGCTGTGCTCAAATTGGCTGTCATGTTTGCGAGATCAGAATGATATTTGCATTTGAGAAATGTGTTGCATTGTCTGGAAAGCATTTGGGCCGTTCTGAAGATGTGAAAAGGAATTAAATTATTAAAAGATTTGTTCCTTCTGGCTGATGTTGTTAAGAAAATCAAATGCCAAAGGCATCTGTGGTGGGTAATTTGGCACTGAAACCGTCAAAGAGCAATTCTGAGAAGCCTTGGTAGTTCTTTGAAAGTCTGTATCCTGCTCTGCAATAAATAAAGACAGAGTGCCCCACCAGCCTGTGGCAGCAGCATGAGCTTAGAGTGAGGGATGGTTCCTAGAAGGAAGTTTCCAAGTTTCAGGAAACTTGACCATCCTATTGTGGTCAGAGTCAGCCAGGAGAGGGGTTAGCACATTCTGATTCTCTGACATGACTGAACAGGGAGAGAGATGCGGGGAGTTTACTGCTTGGGATTCTAACTCTTTGAAACTGGTGTCTGCATCAAACACTCCTAGCACGGTGTTCGTAAAGCTGTCTCTATTCTTAAACTGAAAGTAAGCTTCCCTGACACTGTCCCCATCAAACATTGCAGGACCTGGACAGTACAGGGTTAAATGCAGAGTAAAGTTTCCTCCTCCTCTTTTAAGCTGAAAGTAGAGCTCTGGGTAAAGAGTTCTGTCCTCATCACAGTCCTAAATGGACTCTCCCTATCCTTAGACTGTGATCCCCAGTTCTGGACTTCCTGGTAATCGGAAACATCCTTCCTGTGTTTACCTTGTCTAGTCCTGTTTGAATTTTATAGGTTTCAAGAGATTCCCCCTCATTTTTCTAAACTCCGGTGAATATAGTTCTACCTGATCCAGTCTCCCTTCATAAGTCAGTCCTGCCATCCCAGGAATCAGTCTGGTAAACCTTTGTTGCACTTCCCTCATAGCTAGACCATCTTTGCTCAGATAAGGAGACCAAAACTCCATACAGTACTTCAGCTCTAGAATAGAGAGTGGAATGAAGGAGCAGGTAATCCAACCACAAATGCAATTGCCTGTTGACAACCGTTTCCTTCCAAAGCTGCAGAACCCTTTGCTACCTGACAAAAAACTCGACTCCATGCCATGTGAGGTCAACGTCTTATGAGGAGGTGTGAAAGAGGTGGGAATTTACGGAGAGAATTCCAAAGGCTTGATTTGAAGGCACGGCTGCCAGAGATGGGACGATGGGAATTGGAGGATGTGAGCGGGCTGAGGGACAGATTTGAAGATCAGTAGATATTGGTGAGAATTGTTGGAGGGAGTTTGCTGCACTGCCAGGTGTATTCCATTTTGGGGGAGGTAGGGGTAAGTAAGGAGGGCCCCTCCTCTTTCTGGGACGGAGAATGTTCTGTGTTGATGGCCGGGATCATTGCTGAGCACGTGCATTTTCCAGGCGGATTCACAGAAGTTGGTGGGTGCTGTGGGAGGCCGGGGAGGGGGTGGTTGGGGGGTGGTGGTGGGTCTGTGGGAGGCAGGTGTGGAGTTTCTCAATTTGCAGCTCATTAACACCTTTTGCTCCATCTGCTTCAGATGTCGATTTATGGTAATGGTGTGAAAGACAGCACATCCAGGTCAGGTGGAGTTAACCCTTTCCTGTGTGTGTGTGTGTGTGTGTGTGTGTGCATTTGCTTGAGTGTAACAGGAGCTTACACTGAGATGCACATTCACGGGGCTGTACGGTACCAGACAGGAGTGAATCATTCCCTTTTACACACTGTTGAACACATGTACCCAGTTGCTTTATAAATAGACTGGGAATAGATTGGCGATGAACTCAGGATAGTTGAAAACTTCCTATCCAAGCTCTCAACAGGATCATCACTTACAAAACTGACTTGGAGTTATAGAGATAGTAAGAACTGCCGATGCTGGAGTCCCAGAAAACAGTGTGGAGATATCTCCCTACATCCCTCCCTAGGTGGAAAGGTAAGTTAATAGAGGTTTACAGAGAGATATTGATAGGTTAAGTCAGTGGGAAAAATGTGGCAAATGTGGAAAAAGGTATAGCCATTCCTTTTTGGAAGGGGGAGTAGATGACAAGTTTTATTTAAATGGAGCAAAACTGCAGAAAGTTGCAATGCAAATGGACTTGGGAGTCTTTATGCACTAAGCATAGAAAGCTAACACACAGCGGCAACACAGGTAATCAGGAAGGCTAATGGAATGTTGGCCCTTATTTCAAGGATTATAAGAAGCGGGAAGTCTTGCTGCAACTGTACAAGGTGCTGGTGAGACCACATCTGGAATAGTATGAGCAGTTATGGTCCCCTTATTTAAGGAAAGATTGAAAGCTGTTCGGAGAGTGCTCACTAGGATGATCCCTGATGTAGAGGGATTGTCTTATTAGCAAAGGTTAAACAGGTTGGGACTGTACTCACTGGAATTTAGAAGAATGAGAGGTTTGATTGGGTAAGTACTAAGAGGATTTTCTCCCTCATGGGAGAGTCTAGGATCAGAGGGCATAGTCTCAGAATAAAGGGGCACCAATTTAAGACTGAGATGAGGAGGAATTTCTTCTGAGGGTTGAGAGTCTTTGGAATGCCTTACCACAGACAGCTGTGGGAGCAGAGTCTGTGTGAATTTTTAAGGCTGAGAGAGAGAGATTCCAGGGATTCCAGGTTTACAGGGAAAGGGCAGGAAAGTGAACATGAGGAATGTCAGATCAGCCATAATCCTATTGAAAGACAGAGCAGGCTGAAGGGGCTGAATGGCCTACAACTGTTCTAATTTCTTATGGCATTATTGTCTATCTCTGTATTCCCCCACCAGCTCCGACATCCCTCCATATCTCTGTAAACTCCTCCAGCCCCTACACCCCTCCATGATATCTGCAGTGCGACTGTATGTGTGTGTGTGTGTGTGTGTGTGTGTGTGTGTGTGTGTGTGTGTGTAGGGTGGGAATGGAAAATGTAAACAGCCGTTTTATTATGTACATATAACCAGCAAAGGTCTAAGTACAGGAGATTGATTCTGAACAATGTTTGTCAGTCCAGATTCTCTAATCGATGAGTCATTCGTCAAATTGTTTGTGTACCTTGTTTTTGTGTTTGATTCATAGAATCACCTGATGCTAGGGTTGTAGTGGTGGAGGTCAATGATAGCTGGGAGAACACGATCCAGTTTTACCCACTCCCCATCCCTCCAATTTCTGCTCCCACTTGTGGAACCACTTAAAATTTAACCTTTTTGAACCCTCTTGGGCAGTGGTTCCAGATCACAACAACTCACTGCATTGAAACAGGAAAATCTCATTTCAACTTCAACTTCACTGACAAATCAGCAAAAATCTCTGTCCTTTTGTTATCACCTTCTCATACTAGTGGGTCCAGTTTCTGGTCTATATCATTCTCTCCTTCCTCTCTGTGTAAAATACTGCCACAGTCTGACCCAGTAAAATTGACAATCGAATATGTGACAGTTTTCCACAAACGGGAGACAATTTAATGTTAGATTCACAAAGGTGAAGGGTCAGTCTTCCAGTAAAATCTCACCTATGCTACCCCAATTAAAAAGAATCTTATTTTATTCATTAACGGGATGAGGGTATTGCTGGCTAGGCAGCATTTATTACCCGTCCCTAACTTCCCAGAGGGCAGTTCAGAGTCAACCCATAAATAACCACTGGCACATGTGCAAGAGAAGTTCACCCTGGTATCTTGGCACCAGTTTTTACCCTACTGTCCCCTCCCCTCACCCAACGTCACTTGCAAAAATGATGTTGTGGATTATTCACACATTGCTGCTTGTGGGTTATTGCTGTGCACAAGCGACAAGTGCGGCCACAGAGGGCTAAGAGGAGATCAAACTGAGGCGTTGAACATCACGAGGGGGTTACGAGCAAACGAATGAACTGATTCCAATGGCAAGAGGGTCAGTCACCAGAAGGGACACAGATTGAGGAGAGTCGGGAAGTGAACCTGTAGAGGAGGTGAGAATACTTCTTGATGCAGCATGTTGTTGTGATCCGGAACAGGCTGCACGAGGGGGCACTTGGAGCAGATTCAAGAGCGATTTTCATAGAAACGTAACAACTAGGAGCAGGAGGAGGCGATGGCCTAGTGGTATTATTGCTGAACTGTTAATCCAGAGACTCAGATAACATTCTGGGGACCCAGGTTCAAATCCTGCCACGGCAGATGGTGGAATTTGAATTCAATAAAATACCTGGAATTAAGGATCTAATGATGACCACGAACCCATTGCCAGTTGTCGGAAAAACCCATCTGGTTCACTAATGTCCTTTAGGGAAGGAAGCTGCCATCCTTACCTGGTCTGGCCTACATGTGACTCTAGACCCACAGCAATGTGGTTGACTCTTAACATTTAGGGTGGGCAATAAATTCTGCCTGGTCAGCGACGCCATCATCCTGTGAATTAATAAAAAGGAAAAAAAAAGAGTAGGCCATTTGGCCGTTTGAGCTGATTCCACCATTCAATATGATCATGGCTGATCATCCAACTCGGTGTCCTGTTCCCACTTCCTCCCTTTACCCTTTAATTCATTTGGCTTAAAGAACTATATCTAACTCCTTCTGGAAATCATACAATCTTTTGGCCTCAATTGCTCTCTGTGGCAGAGAATCCCTTTCAAAAGGCGATTTAGAGAAACACTGGAAGGGGAAGAGTCCTTGAATACTGTGTACAGTTTCATCTCCTTTTTTAAGGAACAATGTAATTGCTTTGGAGGCAGTTCAGAGGAGGTTTACTGGATTAGTACCTGGAATGAGAGGCTTATGTTATAAAAGAACAGTCAGAGAAACTGGGCTTGTTTTCACTGGAGTTTGGAAGAGTGAGGGGTGGTTTGATTGAAGGGTATAAGATCCTGAACAGTCTTGACAAGATAGACATGAAAAGGATATTTCCTGTTGTGGGTCAGTGCAGAATTAGGGGACACTGTTTTAAAGTTAGGGATCACCTTTTCAGGGCAGAGACGCGGAGAATTTCTTTCAGAGAATCATGTGACTTTGGAACTCTGCCTCAGTGGCAGTGGATATTTTTAAGGCAAGGTGTGTCATGATTGTAACGTGGTCAGCCATGTGGACACATAGAATACAAGTTCCCTGAATGGGGCTGTTAATCAGGGAGCCCTGGCTGACAGATAAGAACAGGAGTACCAGACATTCAGTTCACTCTGAGAACTGGCTCTGCCGGAGCTGGATCAGGGTCAAGGACTCTCCATATGTAAATAATGGGTGAGTTGGTGATGTGATACCGGCCTCTGTGGAATTATTTCAGTGGTGATGAGAGGAAACAATGCTCCTGAGGGAATTCACTGTAATTTGTTTGATCCCGCCGTTGAAGACTGGGCCCAGTATGTGGAAACAATATGTCATCGTTTCTGGGCAAATGACATTGGGGTAGATGAGGAGCAATGAATAATTCTCCTGACAGCTTGTGGACCCACAGCTTTTTTTAGTTATTAGGAACCTAACTTTCCCCAGGGCACCAGATACTAAAACTTTAAAAGAATTGACGGATTTAGAATCATAGAATCCCTACAGTGTGGAAGCAGGCCATTCAGCCCATCAAGTCTGCACTGACCCTCTGAAGAGCATCCCACCCAGATCCAACCACCTACCCTGGCTAACCCACCTAGCCTACACATCCCTGGACACTATGGACAATTTAACATGGCCAATTCATCTAACGTTCACACCTTTGGACTGTGAGAGGAAACCGGAGCAACCGGAGGAGGAAACCCACACAGGCACAGGGAGAATGTGCAAACTCCACACAGCCCGAGGCTGGAATCGAATGTGGGTCCCTCGTACTGTCAGGCAGCTGAACTAACCACTGAGCCACCATGCCGCCCATAGTTAAGGAATATTAGTGACTCCAAACCTCCTCTAATTCTGAGACACTATCAGTTTTACTCAGCAATTCGAGAACCAGGGAAATCGACATCGGGATTTTTGACCCGGTTAAGACAACTGCCAGAGGCATCTGACTTTGGTTTAACCCTTCATGAGATGCTGAGAGACCGTTTGGTACATGAACTAACGATATAACTATGCAAAACCAACCAGCTGAAACCCAATTGGACTTCAAACAGGCACTGCAATTGGTTTTATTGTTGGAAAATGCAGCAAGTAGAGCATATGAGTTACGGGTATTCCGATGGAAGTGGACACCCTCGCCAGGCCGACTGAGCTTGGGGAACACCATTTGAGTGAAGGCAATTGTATAGCGTCACTCAGGACATATCCTGAGCAGAGGGACTCTGGGTCAGCCCACAGCAAAGCCACAAAACAAAGTCAAGCCTTGGCCAATTGGTGGAAACTTTCTCCAGGATCTGGGCCAGCAGGCAGTTGTAGTTGCTGCCAGTATGCGGACTTGAGACAGCAAAAAAGTCCCACTAGACCTAAATTGAATAAGAGAACTCACAGGCCAGAATCCAGAATAAAATGGGAACAGATGCTGTCAGGGAAGAGCACTATAGAAATGTGGAGATTGTTTAAGGAATGCATACTGTGTGTGCTCGATATGTTTGTCCCTAGCAGGCAGGGAAGATGCGGTCAAGTGAGGGAGCCTTGGTTCTCAAGAGAGGTCGAATGACTGGTTAAGAGGAAGAAGGATACTTATGTAAGGTTTAGGAAACAAGGAACGGAAAAGGCTCTAGAGGGATACAAATTAGCCAGGAAGGAGCTGAAGAAAGGGCTTAGGAGAGCTATAAGGGGGCATGAGAAAACCTTGGCAGATAGGATCAAGGAAAACCTCCAGGCTTTTTACACGTACGCGAGGAATAAGAGAATGATCAGAGAAAGGGTAGGGCCGATCAAGGAATTTGTGCACGGAGCCTAAAGAGATAGGAGAGGTCCTTAATGAATACTTTTCTTCGGTATTCACAACTGAGAGGGACCTAATTGTAGGGGAGGACAGTGTGAAACTGGCTGGTAGGCTAGAGGAGGTGGATGTTAGTAAGGAAGATGTACTAGGAATTTTGAGGAACCTGAAGTCCCCAGGGCCTGATGAGATTTATCCAAGGATTCTATGGCAAGCGAGGGAAGAGATCTCAGGGCCTTTGGCGATGATCTTTTTTGTCCTCACTGTCCACAGGTGTAGTGCCGGAAGATTGGAGAGTGGCAAACGACATTCCCTTGTTCAAAAAATGTAATAGGGATAACCCCAGAAATTACAGGCCAGTTAGTCTTACTTCAGTGGTGGGCAAATTATTGGAAAGGGCTCTGAGAGATGGGATTTATGATCACTTGGATAGGCATGGTTTGATTCGTGATAGTCAGCATGGATTTGTGAGGGGTAGATCATGCTTCACAAACCTTATTGAATTCTTTGAAGAGGTGACTAAACACATGTGGATGAAGATAGAGCAGTGGATGTGGTATACGTGGATTTAAGTAAGGTGTTTGATAAGGTTCCCCATGGTAGACTCATGCAGAAAGTAAGGTGGCATGGGATAGGGGGAAATGTGGCAGACTGGATTCAGAATTGGCTGACCCTTAGAAGACACAGGGTGGTAGTGGACGGAAAATATTCAACATGGTGCTCAGTTACGAGTGGTGTACCACAAGGATCTGTCCTGGGTCCTCTTCTATTTGTGATTTTTGTAAATGATTTGGATGTAGGAGTGGAAGGGTGGATTAGTAAGTTCGCGGACAATACGAAGATGGGTCGAGTTGTGGAGGGCTGTTCTAGGCTACAAAGGGACATTGGTAGGATGCAGAGCTGGGCTGAGAAGTGGCAGATGGAGTTTAACCCTGAAAAGTGTGAGGTGATTCATTTTGGAAGGATAAATTTGAAAGCAGAATACAGGGTTAACGGAAAGATTCTTGGCAGTGTGGAGGAGCAGAGGGATCTTGGGGTTCATGTTCACACTTCCCTGAAAGCTGCCACCCAGGTGGATAGAGTTGTTAAGAAGGCATTTGGTGTATTAGCTTTCATTAATAGAGGGATTGGGTTCAAGAGCTGTGAAGTTATGCTCCAGCTATACAAAAGCCTGGTTCGACCACATCTGGAGCGTTGTGTCCAGTTCTGGTCGCCTCATTACAGGAAAGATTGGAAGTGTTGGAAAAGGTGCAGAGGAGATTTACCAGGATGTTGCCTGGAATAGAAGGAAAGTCTTATGAGAAAAGGTTGAGAGAGCTAGGGCTTTTCTCTTTAGAACGACGAAGGATGAGAAGTGACTTGATAGAGGTGTACAAAATGATCAAGAGGTATAGATAGAGAGGATAGCCAGAGACGTTTTCCTAGCTATTACGAGGGGACATAGTTTTAAAGTGAGTGGAGGTAGATATAGGGGAGACATCAGAGGTAGGTTCTTTACTCAGAGAGTGGTAGGGGCGTGGAATGCATTGCCAGAGAGGGTAGTGGAGTCAGCCTTATTAGGGGCATTTAAGCGGCTATTAGGTAGGCATATGGATGATAGTATAAGGTAGGGGTGGAGCTTAGATAGACCTTAGGTTTAGGGTAAAAGTTCAGCACAACATTGTGGGCTGGAGGGCCTGTACTGTGCTGTACAGTTCTATGTCTATGTCTATTCCAGGAGAGTGCACAGCCTGGATGGTTCATCTACGTCTGGTTTGGAACAGTTAAATTGTTTAGCAACATCCAAATCAGAACCAATCAAAGTAATTGTCTAGTTAAATTGTCACCCAGTTCTAATGGAGGTTGATACCGGTGATTGCAGAACCAGTCTTCAACAAAATTCACTCTGGACTCCATCCCTTAACTTTGTGCAAGACCTTGGCTAGACTGAGAACTTATCCTGGGGCGCCTTTACAGATTAAGGGTACAACTTCAGTTCTGGTCCTGGCAAAACTGAAATAGCTGGTGATGATGGGGGAAGCCAAAAGACTGTCACAACCATAATTGAGACCTTTTCGGAACCGGAAAGACCAGATCACAGTAGAGGACGGCATATTATTATGGGGTGCAAGGATGATTGTCCCAAGCAAAGTTCACCACCAGATACTGGCTGAACTCCACCAGGGTCATTCAGGGCTTTCCAAAATGAGGATGTTGGCAAGACGTTATGTTTGGTGGTCAGGATTGGATGCAGATATAGCCGCATTGGTGGGGCAGTGCCCAGAGTGCCAACAAGGACAAAAATTACCTCCAGCAGCTCCCCCACATTCATGGGAATGGCCGGGTAAACCCCGGTTATACTTCGACAGTACAGGCCCTTTTGTGGGCTCAATGTTCTTAGTAGTTGTAGATGCCCACTCAAAGTGGCTGGACGTGCATGGAATTCATTTGTAAAACGCAGGGACGACGAGAGAAAAACTACACGGGTCTTTTGCAATACATGGACTCCCGGCAGCATTGGTTGTAGATAATGGGCCATTGTTTACCAGTGGGGAATTTGAGTATTTCCTAAAATCGAATGGTATTTGACATACAAGGATAGCCCCATACGATCCGTCATCCAATGGTCTGGCAGAAAAAGCAGTCCAAACTTTGAAGGCAGGTTTAAAGAAACAGCCTACAGCTTCACTAGATACCAAACTATCCTGGTTCCTATTTGATTACAGAACCACCCCTCATGCTGGGATAACCGCAGCAGAGTTGCTACTGGGGAGAAGACTCCACATCAAGTTAAATCTGATCTTCCCAGACCTGAGGGGAGAGTGAAACGGCATCAGGAATGCCAGTGCCGGACACGAGAAACATTTACTTCAGGGGATGAAGTTTGGTGTAGGATCCACGGGAATGGCCCTGCATGGGTAAGCGACATGGCCAACGAAAGCCAGGTTCAGTGACATATAAAGTTTGGGTAGATGTGATGGTCCTGAACAAGAATGTGGACCATGTGAAAGCTGCAAACTTGCAAACAGTACGGGAGCAAAATGTACCCAATTCCTCGACAGCCACTCCCACTGTTCCAGAACCTGTGGGTCCTCCCTCTCCATTGAGCATTGAAGCTACCATGGAATCTGAGATAGCCACAACAGATGTTGCTGCTACGATGCCTTTGCTGCTTGAAGAAGAGAATGAATTTCTTCCAAAATTATCTGGGAGCAAGAGACAAGCTATTGTGCATTACACAGCTCGTATCAGAGGCAGACTGGGAGCAACCTGACCCAGTGCTGAAATGCCCTTGGAAGAGCTGAAAAGAAAAGAACCAGCCAATGTCCTCAGACTCAGAGGGGGAGGGATGTAGTGATTATAACGAGATCCGCCAGGTAATCCTCACAGAGTTCCCTAATAGGGGCTGTTAATCTGGTCCAATCAGGGAGCCCTGGCTGATAGATAAGAACAGGAGTGTCAGAGGAGGTGTCCGTTCTAAGGAAGGGTTACTCGACCCGAAGCATTAACTCTGATTTCTCTCCACGGATGCTGCTGGGTCTGCTGAGTTTTACCAGCAATTTCTGTTTTTGTGTCAGAGGTTCCGCTCACTGAGAGCTGGATCAGTGTCAAGGGCTCTCTACGAGTAAATAAAGGGTGACATGGTGATGGGATACCGGCCTCTGTGGAGTTCTTTTGAGGTGGATAGATTCTTGTCAGACGGGGAATGAAAAGTTATTGTCGGGCAATGCGTAAAATACAAACAGATCAGACATGATCTTATTGAATAGAGGAGCAGAATCAAAGAGTGGAGTTTCTGCTCTTAATTTGTATGCTCGTAACTCTCCCAGATCTTTACCTCCCTTGAACTCTGGCTTCGATTTTCAAATTGCTGTGCCAGTGACTTCAGCTCCTAATACCCATAACTTTGGTATTCCCTCTCTGCCATGCTCCTTTAAGACACTCCTTTTAAAAACAAACCTCGACTGTCTGTCCTGGTATCCCCCTCCACCACCAATTTCTGAGGTGGCTCAGTGTCATATGTTTGATAACATTCCCTTGCAGTCCTGTAGGACTTTTCACTTGTTTCAATGGGCTACGTAGGTGGCTGTTAGTAACGCAGGCTTCTAAATGGACACCATGTTAAACAGTCAAGGAACATGGGAGGTGGTTTATTTTCACACCAAAAGATGTGGAGAGACAACATACAGTCGGTTCTGATATGATGCAGTAGTTCTGTTCTTGTGCGATCCCACGTTATAGCGAATACAGGTAAGGAAAGTTTGTGTTCTACAAATAGTGGTCTAAATTCTTCAATCGCATTAAAGCCAATTCTCATTGAAGAAACAATTTGTAAAGGAGGCCCAGGAGCAGACTGCACCAATCATTGGAGGTGACAAGACAGTTTAAAAATGCAGTAATAAAGTTTACAGACTTTTGGGCTTTATAAATTGAGGCAAACAGAACAAAGCAAAAAAAAAAGTATGTTAAACCTTTATAAACCCCACGTTGAGCCTCAGCTGAAGCACTGCTTCCAGTTCTGAGAACTGCACTTTCTTGAAAAGTGTAAAGGTATCCGAGAGACTGCTGAAAAATCTGTTAGTCACACCTGGCATGTTTCAGGATGTTTCTGATGCTATGTAAGTACAATTTGCTATTGTTACAAAGGCCAGATTTAAGAAAGGAAGAAAGAAGTTCTGCAAATGTACCCTTGAGCTCTGAAGGTGAGAGAATCAACCCGGGTCAGGTGACTATGGTGACCCCATTGGTATTTCGGATTTGTGAAGTGTAGGTGAGAGAGAAAACAATTCATGTTAAAATAATAGTGATAATTGCCATTTCTCAGAGAAACATTAATCAGCATCAAGAGAAACCTGTTCCAGAGACCCCAGTTGTATTTGCCCTGTTGCTTTAATGGCTGCTAGCCCCTACATGTTCAAATCTCATGACGGCCATAGGCTTTATTGAGAATTAAAAGGATTCCTAAAGTGGATGTTGGGACCTAAAGTGGGTTTTCAAGCAGAAATCTTTGGTAACAAACTCTGGGCAGCATTGACCATTCGCAGAACTCAATTTAGGAGGTTCCCCTACCACCCCAAAAGTCTTCACCAAGGGGCTGTGACAATTTTGAAGCTTTGAAATGGGGTCAGTCAGGAAAAAATTTGGGAAGCTTCGAATTTGAGGCCAACAAAATGATTTGAGAGAGGCAAGAGAGGAGATTGCTGGGGCCTTAACCAAGATCTTTATATCCTCGCTAGACACTGGAGGGCCCTGGAGTACTGGCGAGTAGCTAATGTTGTTCCTCCATTCCAGAACGGAAATAGGGATAATCCAGGAAACTACAGACCAGTAAGTCTCACATGGTTGGTTGGGAAACTATTGGATAGAATCCTTAGAGATAGGATTTACACGCATTTGGAAAAGCATGGCCTAATCAGAGACAGTCAGCCTGGCTTTGTGCAGGGCAGACCATGTCTTACTAACTTGATTGAATTTTTTGAGGAGGTGACAAAGGTGATCGATGAAAGTAGAGCAGTGGATGTTGTTTATGCTAATTTTAGTAAGGCATTTGAAAAGGTCCATCACGGTAGGCTCACCCAAAAGATTAAGATGCATGGGATCCGTGGTGTTTTGGCTGTGTGAATTCAGAATTCCTCCCATAGAAGGCAGAGGGTAGTTGTGGAAGGGTACTTTTCTGGCTGGAGGCCTGTGACTAGTGGTGTTCCACAGGGATCCATACTGGGCCCTCTGCTGTTTGTGATATGTATAAATTGCTTGGATGAAAGTGTAGATGGGTTAGTAAGTTTGCAGACAGTGCAGAGATCGGTGGTGTTGTGGATAGTGTAGAAGGTTGTCCAAGGATACAGTGGGGTATAGATTATTTGCAGATATGGGCGGAGAAATGGCAGATGGAGTTAAATCTGGGTAAGTGTGAGGTGCTGCACTTTGGAAGATCAAATGTTAAGGAAAAATATACAGTTAATGGCAGGAATCAACAGCATTGATGTACAGAAGGATCTTGGGGTTCAAGTTCATAACTCCCTGAAAATGGCCATGCAAGTAGATAGGGTGATAAAGAAGATGTATGGTATGCTTGCCTTTATTAGTCGGGGAATTGAGTGCAAGAGTCAGGATATCATGTTGCAGCTTTGTAAGACTTTGGTTAGGCCACACTTTGAGTATTGCATTCAATTCTGGTCGCCACAATACAGGAAGGATTTAGAGGCTTTGGAGAGGGTGCAGAAGAGGTTTACCAGGATGCTGCCTAGATTAGAGCTTATGAGCTATAAGAAGAGGCTAGAAAAACTCGGGTTGTTTTCTCTGGAGCAGCGGAGGCTGAGGGGAGACTTGACAGAAGCCTATGAAATATTGAAATGCATAGATAGGGTTGATAGAATATTTTTCCCAGAGTTGAAATGTGTAATACTAGGGGGCATGCATTTAAGCTGAGAGGGGAAAAATTCAAGGGAGATGTGAGGAGCAAGTTTTTTTAGGGAATGGTAGGAGTCTGGAATGCACTGCAAGGGATGATGATGGATGCAGATAAGTTTAAGAGACTTTCAGATAAGCACATGAATATGTAAGGATTGGAGGGATATGGACCAATGGCAGGCAAAAGGAATTTGTTTAATTTGGCGTCCTGTTCGGCACAACATTGTGGACCGAAGGGCCTGTTACTGTGCTACAGTCTTCTGTGTTCTGTTTTGCTACGTATATGGAACTGGCACAGACCCAATGGGCCTAGTGGCCCCTCTCGGCATAATATGATTGTATGAACAGTTGAAAGTGAGCATTTAAATGAAGAGTTCATGGTTTACTGAGGAAAGTGGAGGCCAAGTGGGCCTCAGGCCTATCCCAATCCATACAGCCTAGCAACCGACCTTCACTACGTGCTGGCCACAGAGATACCAACGGCAAAGTCTCACACGCTCCCAGAGCACATGGGACAGCTTCGGACTGAGCAAGAAGAAAGTGAGAAACATTCTTTCAAATTCCCTGCAATTTTGTCACAAGTAAAACCCATCTGTTTGACTGAAGTAAACTAACACTCCATCTCATTCCTACCTGCCTGCAAATTTCATATTAACACATTCAGAGGTGTTTCATTGGCAGTGAAATTACTGGATGAAGGTTTTCCCAGAGGTTTGGTTTCCCAGGAGAATATTAAGTGTTTCTCAACATTCCCAAATTCTAGATTTGTTTGTGACTTGGGCCTTCTCTTCAGAGCTTGGCTGAGTTGAGAGGAACGGACTGATGCTAGGCTGGCATCCATCTTAATGCTCCCTAAACATATCCTTGGCTCAGCCGCTGTGGCCTTCTAAACCAGACAGCTTCAATCCCCGCTCTCAAGACTTCATCCTCTAGGTAAAGGGTTGCTTCATGATCAGAGCCATGGTCTTTCTGATGTAACTTCAACTAACCTTCCAGCAGAGGCAGTTAATCAAAGATCCCATGGGACTATTTCGACAGTCTCTCGAATACCTTTGCTCCATTGGGAGTTTGGCATAATGCACTTGCACTTGTAATTTCAGAGTCCCAGACTAATGCCCTGGAGGGGTTTGGGGGTGGGGGAAGTGGGTATTGTTGAGGCAGCTGTCAAAGGAGCTTTGGTGAGCTTCTGTAGCTCATCTTGTAGATAGTACTGCTGCTGCTGAGCATCAATAGTGGAACGAGTGGATATTTGTAGATGTGGTATTAATCAAGCAGGCTGCTTTAGCCTGGATGGTGTCAAGCTTCTTGAGTGTTGTTGGAGCTGCACCCATTCCTTGTAGATGGTGGACAGGCTTTGGGATGTAAGGAAGTGAGTTACTTGCTGAAGGATTCCCAGCCTCAGTAGCCACTGTGTCTATGTGATGTGTCAGGTTGAGTTTCTGGTAACCTCAGGATGTTGAAAGTGGGAGGGATTCAGCTCCCAGGCAATGACACTACTACATTGCTACTAAGGAGCAATGATTAGATTGTCTCTCATTAGAGAAGGTCATTGCCTTGTTTTTGTGTGGCATGAATGTTAAGCATCTTTTTAAAATTCATTCATGGGATGTGGGTGTTGCTGGCTAAATTTATTGCCCATCCCTAATTGCCCAGAGGGCAGAGAGGCAACCAAATTGCTGTGGATCTGGAGTCACATGTAGGCCAGACTGGGGAAAGATGGCAGATTTCCTTCACTAAAGGGCTTTAGTGAACCAGATGGGTTTTTACAAGGGTCCACAACTTTGTCATTGCCTGGGAGCCTCCAAAACTCAATAGAGG
Source organism: Rhincodon typus (assembly GCF_021869965.1). Lineage (NCBI taxonomy): Eukaryota > Metazoa > Chordata > Chondrichthyes > Orectolobiformes > Rhincodontidae > Rhincodon > Rhincodon typus. Next base: position 10,315,339 of record NC_063376.1, read on the forward strand.
ACTCATCAGGTCCAGACTTTTATTAAATTCAGATTTCATCATTTACCATGGTGGTATTTGAACCCATGTCCCAGAGCATTAGCCTCGGATTCTGCTTTACAGCCAATGACACTACCACTACACCCCTTCTATAGAGTCCCGTGTAAATTCACTGCCGCTGGGCTACCTGTCCTCACCAATAGCAAATCATATAGCCACTTCCTCATCCACTTCAATCATTCTTAAATGTCAGTCAAATAATCTTTCTAATCCACAGATTCCTCGTTGTTGTGGGATTTGTTGGCGAGCTCTTTCCAAGAGCCAGGAGCTGTGGCAAATGGAGTTCGATGTAGGCGAGTTTGAGGTTATTCATTTTAGATTGAAAAAGGATAGATCAGGGTACTTTCCAGATGGAACAAAGTTAAATACAGTAGATGTCCGAAGACACTTGGGAGTTCAGTGGTTAGATCTTTAAAGTGTCATAAAAGGGTGCTGAAAATCATCAAGAATGCTAATAGAATGCTGGCCTTTTTATTTGGAGGACTGGAGCACAAGGACTTGTGCTGCAGTTATACAAAACCCTGGTTAGATCCTTCTTGGAGAACTGAGTAGATCTGGCCACCACACCTTAGGAATGATATATTGGCTTAGGAGGGAGTACAGTGTAGGTTTACAAAAATGATACTTGAACTTCAGGAGTTAAGTTTTGCAGAAAGATTACACAAATTAGGCCTGTTTCTCTAGAATTTAGAAGGTTAAGGGGTGATTTGATCAAAGTCTTCAAGACTAGGGTGGCACTGCTGCCTCGCAGTGGCTGGGACCCGAGTTTGACTCCACGGCGGGAGACGGTCTGTGTGGAGTTTGCAGATTTTCCCTGTGTCTGCGTAGGTTTCCTCCGGGTGCTCCAGTTTCCTCCCACAGTCCAAAGATGTGCAAGATAGGTGATTGGCAGTGCTAAATTGCCCCTAGTGTTCAGGGATGTGCAGGCTAGGTGGGTTAGCCATGGGAATTGCAGGATTAAGGAATGGGATGGGTTGGATCTGGGTGGGATGGTCTTTGGAGGGTTGGTGTGCACTCAATGGGCCAAATGGCCTGCTTCCACACTGTAGGGATACTATGATTCCAATGATATTAACAGGAAAATGCAGGATTTCTACTGTTTGAGGATTCTAGAACTAGGCGACATAGTCTGACAATTAGGGCCAGACTGTTCAGGAGAGATTTTAGGAAGCACTTCAACACACAAAAGGTATTAGAAGTTTGGAACACTCGTCCACAAATGGTAGTTAATGCTAGATCAGTCTGGGATAGATAAATTCTTGTTAAACAGAAGTATTAAGGGCATATGGACCAAAGGCAGTTATGTGGAGTTCGGCCACAAATTAGCCGTGATCTCTTTGAATGGTGGAACAGGCTCAAGGGACTGAATAGCCTACTCCTGTTCCTTTGTTCCTTTAAGAATGAGTACAGATCAGATGGTTCAAATGGCCGGTGTCTTTTCTCTGAGATTCCACAGAAGAGAGTGCTGGAGGTAAGTAAGATGCCCTGCAGGTTGCTGGAGATCTGAAATCAAAACAAAGTGCTGGAGAAACTCAGTGTCTGTGGACAGAGAAACAGTTAACATTTCAAGCAGGTATGACTCTTCAGAACTTGCATACCAGACTCGATACATTAACTATGTTCTTGACCCTCCACAGAAGCTGCCAGACCTGCTGAGACTCTCCAGCATTCTCTCTCTGTGTTTCAGATTCCCAGTACCCACAGTGTTTTGCCTTTTAGTACAGGGACTGTGTAAGATATGGGTTATGCAATGAATAGACCCTGTTGTTTGCTCAGGGAAATGGGGAAGGTAAGGTATGCATTAAGGTAAAACATCTGGCGGTGAAAGAAAAAAGCCTTGGAGTTTTGTTTTACAACTTCCGTGATCTTCTGATTTTCACCTGGACACGCACACACTGTCTGAGATACACATGCATTCTCACATACACTCATAGATTCACACACATTCTCACACACAGACACTCATAAACACAAACATACTAACTCATTCACACAAGCATGCACACACACACAGATACACTCACTCACACTAACACACACATGCATGAACACACACACACACACACAGACACAGTCTGAAACTTACTCTCACAAATACACTCACTCACACAAACACACAGAGACAAACACAGACACGCGGTACTTCCCCCTCCTCCACTCTTTTCTCTTTCTCTTGCACTCAATAGTTCTCTGTTGTGGAGCATTGGCTCCAGAGTCAGGGGAGGGTGGTTTATGGAGGGAGGGTAAAGGTTGAGCTGTTGGGTTTAAACCATTTCACTTGGCAGGGCGACAGCAGCTCTGTACAGCCATCACAACCCTGGCCCCCTCTTGCTCTTTCATTGCCGGAATGCCTGGCAGCATTACAGCCTGCACCATGCACAATGTGTCCCCTTGTCCTGCTCTGCTTGCTTGCATTTTATTCAGTCCCCCCTCCTCCCATTCCTTCGAATTCACGTTTTGTTTTAATTGGACTTTGATTTGCTTGAAATGGGGTGGTGTAAGTGAGGGTAATTTGTGAATGCAAACCACTGGGACCCTGATTGGAGCTGTGAGCAATCATTTCCAGTCTGGGTCTTGTGCAGCCAAGAATATATCACAACCAGAAGCACAGGCAGGATTATATGAATCCATCGGGACTAACATTCTCAGCAGATTCCCGCGAACAGAGGAACAGTGACTTCCCAGCACTGACTGAGGAAACCGTGTTAATTTTATAATATAAACAGACACATTATATCCATGACAAGCAGTGTGTTATATCACATACTTGAGCATCGTATAATTATTAGAATATGTATGGTATTATACCGTGATGCCGACAAATGTTATAATATCCGGTGTGTTATTATATAATGCATACTGTGCATTACTGGGTGTAGCACTATATTACATAATACATACAGTCCGCACCCACGAATGCAAGGTGTGTTTTAAATAATATAAACAGTAGTCAAGGCAGATTGATAGCATTCTATGTATTTAAGTGAGGCTTTGTGACAGATACTTAGACATGATTTTCCTGAATGGCAGACCAGGCCTGATAGGCTGAATGGCCTAACCTTAGTTGTATTTCCACACAGCATAATATTAAGTAATAAACTCAGTTTTATACCCAGTAAAACTTGTTATTCAATATTACACCCAGTTAGAGATCTGTTGTACAATATACAGTAATAGCACCCGGTTGTACACAATGTGGTCATTTTTTTTAACCATGGTTCAATATGTCATAGAATGCCTACAGTGTGGAAACAGGCCATTCAGCCCAACAAGTCCACACCACCCCTCTAAAGAGCATCCCACCCAGATCCATCCCATTCCCCTACCCTTTCCCTGTAACCCTGCATTTCCCATGTCTAATCTACCTAATTTACACACCCCTGGAACACTATGGGCAATTTGGCATGGCCAATCCACCTAACATCCACATCTTTGGACTATGGGAGGAAACCGGAGCACCCAGAGCAAACCCACACAGACACAGGGAGAATGTGCAAACTCCACACAGGCAGTTGCCTGAGTGTGGAATCGAACCCGAGTCCCTGGCGCTGAGGCAGCAGTGCTAACCACTGAGCCACCATGCCACCCATATAATCAAACATGTGTGATATATTGTGTAAAGGAATGTGATAACCTGCTATGTAATATGTACAAGAGTATGATAACTTGCTATAATATGTACAGGAGTGTGATAACCTATATAGTATGTTCAGGAGATTGATACCTGGCTATGTAATATATACAGGAGTGTGGTAACCTTGTATATAGCATATACGGGAGTGTGATAACCTACTATATAATATGTACAGGAGTGCAATACCCAGCTATATAGTGTGTACAGGTGTATGATAACCTGGCTATATGGTATGTACAGGGAGTGTGATACCTGGTACTGTAATATGTACAGGGAGTGTGATACCTGGCGCTACAATATGTACAGGAGTGTGATACCTGGCGCTACGATATGTACAGGAGTGTGATACCTGACTATATAGTGTGTACAGGAGTGTGATAACCTGCTACATAATGTGTACAGGAGTGCGGTACCCGGCTACGCAATATGTACAGGCGCGCGGTACCCGGCTACGCAATATGTACAGGCGCGCGGTACCCGGCTACGCAATACGTACAGGCGCGCAGTACCCGGCTACGCAATACGTACAGGAGCGTGGTACCAGCTACATAATATGCACAAGAATATGATACCCAGCTGTATAATGAATGCAGCGTTATGATAACCTTTTGTACAATATGTACAGGAGTGTTACTCTTCTTGTGGCCTTAAACAATAACTAAAGAATGATATTCTAACAGCTGTTTACAATTTCCAGCAAAAATGTAAAATGAGTTGCATTAGATTGGATGGTCATTATTGACCTCTTTCAGTTCTCTTCTGTATTGCCTTTATTTGATAATGGTTATTCTGCTCGTGGCAAGGATTAACCGTGTGTTGTGTTATTGAATGGGGAATACATCCCAATGCAGTATCGAAGCTGAGTGAGATTTGAGGAAATTGGTGTCCGTTGCATTCTAGGACAGAACATCAACTTGTTACTCCAGTATGTGTAGATGCCTCTTATTTATTCAGACCTTGACTTGCTCAGCATTTTAGTTGCCTACCGTTTTGACGTGAATTGTTCTTAAATCAGGGGCGATATTCTGTGTCTTGTGGCTTGTTCATTGATGCCTGAGGCTGCTCAGTCTCTTTATTGCAAGGGATGAAATACAGGAAAAGATAAGTCCTGCTGCTGTTGTATGGAACCTTGGTGGAATATGCTGTAGTTTCAGTTGTTGTATTGGAGCAAGGATATACTTGCATTGGGAGGGGGTTTTGTGATCCCTACCTCTGGACCAGGAGACTGAAGCTCAAGTCCCCTGCTCCAGAGCTGTTTGTAATGATATGCCTGGATGGCTTGATTAAAGATATCTGTGCTTGCACTGAGAATCAGCATGATGACAGTTTCTCAGAATTGGTTCCTGGAATGGGAGGGGTTGTCCTGCATTGAATTAGGTCAATAATCTCTGAAGTTTTGAAGAATGTATGGTGACTGTATTGAAACAGGTTTGACAGAGTGGACATTGAGAGATTCTTTTCCCCTCAGGGCTGGATAATTGCAGGATAAGGAGTTGGCCATTTTGGATTGAGATGAGGAGAAACATCTTCTCTCGGAGGGTTCTGAATCTTTGGAAATCTCTCCCCTGGGGGTTTGGAATTTGCAATGTTGAATATATTTAGGGATGGAACTGACAGATTTTTGGTTTCTTGGGGAATTGATGGGATATGGGCAGTGGATGGAAAATGGAGTTGAATCTCCAGATCAGCCATGATCATATTGAATGGTGACGCAGGCTTGATGGGCCAGATTGACTGCTTATGGTCCTATTCTTCATGTTTTTGAGGCTTTATGTCCCAATTAATGCCCATCATGTTTCCCTGACCTGCATCACATATCGTCCCCTCCACCGGAGCAGAGGTTTAGTGTACAACTGAAGGCCTTGCCACGTCAGAGGGCATTTACTGTCAAGCAAACTCCCAGAAACAGCAATGTAGTAAGGATAAGATAATGTGTTTGGGAGGGTGGTCAACAGATAGATATTGGCGCCAATACACTACTGTGAACCTGCCTCACCCCCTCCCTCCCCCCAACCACCAACTCTCCCTTGAGATGTTACTGTGCCTTTTTTAACATCCATCTGAGAGTGTATGATTAAAATGGTACCTCCTGACAGCACAGCATCAGCTTTTTGCTGCACAACAGACGGCAGTAACTTTATTCGTCATAGAATTGGCCGTAGAATACAGATTGATTGACATTAGTTTGGGATTTGAAGCCATGATCTTAGTGGTTGAAGATTATCATATTGGCTTTGACCTCACTGAATTGCAGAACAGACTTGATGGACTGAAGGCCTTTGTCTGTCATATGGCCTGTCCAGTATCTAAATGATGCAACAACCTGCATTCGTACGGTGTCTCAAAAGCAGTGCACAAAATGTTTTTCTTGAAAGCCCTGATTACACATCTCTCGGTCTGAATATTGACAGCTCTGTCCTAATGCCAATTAAACCATTTGATTTGTATTATATTAAAAATGTGCACCTGATTGCTTAATGACCCTGGGTTTCATTTAGTGTCTCTGTGCTTCTTTTATGCAACTAGGATGGTTGTGGCTCACTGCCTAGGATGGGTCCTCTCTTTTGAGGGTACCTCTTTGCCTCTGAGGTTCCCAATTCCAGCTGGTCAAATCCATGGAGGTTCCTGAATAAGCTTTACTAAAGGTTTCCATTCTCTTTTCAGACTCTTAGTCAAAGTCCTATCCTCTGTGACCCCATTTTTAACAAACTGCTCTTTAATTCATTTGTGGACATTGCTTGTTTTTATTGCCCATTTCTAATTGTCCAGAGCACAGTTAAGAGTCAACCTCTTTGCTGTGGGACTGGAGTCATGTATAGGGTAAGCTCAGCAGATTTTCTTCCCTAAAGGACATGAGTGAACCCGATGGGTTTTTACGACAGCTGGTGTGGTCACCATTAGTCTAGCTCTTTTTTCTAAAAGTCCAAATATTTTCCCCTGCATTTCACCCTCAGCCATGGCAGGATTTGAACCCATATGGGTCAAATAAGTAATCTGGATTACTAGCCCATGACGGTAACCACTACACCACCACCTCCTCAGGCTTTAGCTGCCATGCTGTGATACAGAAATGCCAATAACATTGGAACGCCAGGAGGGTAGCTCCGAGTAATGACTCAGGTCGGATAGAGCAACTTCCAACATTGCTTCAATACCTCACTACTGATGTTCTGGCAATGAGTAACTCCATCAGTTCTGACCCTCTGACAGTGCTGTAATAACTCAGGCATGACCATCTAATTGTGTGGCACTCCCTCAATTCTGACCCTTTGACGATGAGGCAAACACGAGCTTCTGGAGGGGTTAAGTTAGAGAATGACATACTGAAGTATTCATTCAGCCCATTTTCTCTGTACTGGTGTTTCTGCTTCACATGAGCTTCCTTCCACTGCTCTTCAGCATATCCTCTGATTCTTTTCTCCACCTTTGCCTCGTCAATGTAGCGATACTATTCCCCTCACTCATTCCCTGTGGGAACGAGTTCCCCATTCTCCCCATTCTAGGTGAAGATGTTTCGCTTGTATTTGCCATGCTATTCATTAGGGACTTAATGCATGCGAAGGCAGAGTTTTGCACGATTGTATTTCCTACAAAAAAATCTAAAATCTCTTTAATGTTAATCTTTCAGTAATGTGACATCAGTAGAGATAGTCATTAACACATGGCACTGGCCAGAGAGGGGTCACTGAGTGATTGCGTGAAGGAGTCGGATTAGCATCAGTAACACAGGATGCTAGGGGGAGAGGGATTACTGGGCAACAGTGTGAGGGAGCTGTATTAACAGCATTGGCGATACAGTCTGGAACATGGGGCACTGTGCAGTTGACCGTTACTTCTTTCAGGGGTTTCTGATGGTGCTGTATTCCTTCCTGAAAATCGCAGTACACGCTTCTTCGGCTGATGGCCCCCTCAGTCATTGATTGACGAGATCACGGTTCTGAATAAATGCTGCAGCTGAGGTTAACATCTCCCACCTCCCCCAATTGAAATTACGACACTGGTGCACTGAAGTGTCTTGAGTCTTGCTGGACAGTCCAGCAAGAAAGCCCAGAGAATGCCAGCAAGATCAAGCTGCTTCACTTAATTCCTTCACTGAAAGGAGTTTTGCATTTAATTTACTTGTGGGATTTGGGCATTGCTGGCTGGGCCAGCATTTATTGTCTGTCCCTATTTTCCCTTGAGAAGGTGGTGGTGAGCTGCTTTCTTGAACCACTGCAGTTCATATGCTGTAGATAGACCCACAGCATCCTTAGGGAGGGAATTCCAGGATTTTGACCCAGTGACACTGAAGGAACATCATCCAAGTCAGGATAGTATGTGGCTTGGAGGGGAACTTGCAGGGTGTGGTTTTCCCATGTATCTGCTGCTCTTGTCCTTCTCGATGGAAGTGATTGTGCTGTCAGAGAAGCCTTGTTGAATTTTTGTAGTGCATTTTGCAGATAGTACACATTCCTGCAACCAAAGTAGCTGTTTATATATTCTGTTGCCATAGCATCTCCGAAAACATCAGGAACATGTCAAGGAGTTGGGGGCAGGGGGTGTGAGTAGTTGCTGTGGGACACTACAGTCCCCCTCCTTTGAACTACAGAATCAAACAGTACAGCTCTCAAACAGGCCTTTCAGCTCACCAAACCTATGTCGATACATGACAAAGTATGTACCTAAAGTAAAAACCCTTTTGCTTCTATGTGTCCATATCCCTCTATTCTCTGCCAGTTCGTATATCTGTCAAGATGCCTCTTAAACATTATTATTGTATCTGCTTCTACTACCTCCTCTGCCAGTGCATTTCAGGCACTCACCATCCTCTGTGCAAAAAAAAATCCTGCTTCTCACATCTCCTTTTAAACTTACCCCCTTTTTACCTTAAAGGCCCCCTAGTAATTGACATTTCTACTTTGGGAAAAAGACTGCCTATGCATTCTATCCATGTCTCTCATAATTTTGTAAACTTCTGTCAGGTCACCCCTCAGCCTCTGACATTCGAGTGAAAACAAACCATGTTTGTCCAATGCTTCCTCATTGCTAACACCCTCTAAACCAGGCAACAGCCTGGTAAACCGTTTCTGTACCCTCTCATAATCATTCGGTTTGACTGGTCTACTTCACTTCATGGACTGGATGCGTCAAAAGCCCATCTCCTGTGCTGCACTCTGTCCCTATCAAGCGAGAGGTGGGCACGGTTGTATCTCCGTCTTGTCTTCGAGGGCTGTAAACAGCCTCATTTGAACCAACAAACTGAGGGAATGCTGCATTGTCAGGTGTACCAGCTTTTAGAGGAAGCATTAAATTGAGTCCGCTTCAGCCACCTTTCAAGACTGAACCATCCCAAAATATGATTTGTGGATGAACAAGAGTGTTTTTCTTGACATCCTGTGTCAGTGTGATGTCCTGATCAAAATCAATAAAACCAGCCAATCTGGTAATTATCGTGTTGTTTATGGGATCTTTCTCTGCACAATTTGGCTACTACATTTCCTATATTGCAATGGTGACTACACATAAAATGTAATGCATTGGCTGTAAAACACTGAGTAGTCATGGTGCAAATGCAAGTTCTGTACTTTCTTAATTAGATCTGACCAAACATAAAAGTCTATTTCATTAAAGCAGGAACTCAGTTCCATTTTAACAGTGCCCTGATTCCTCAATCTAGCCCAAGCTCCTTTCCCACGGATTGGTGAGAGTTAACATCCAAATCCCATCTCCTCCGCTGGGCAGAGTGGGTCATCTGTTGAACGGCATCATCTAGATCTTTGCACATTTGGAAGGGGCAGGCTGGAAGTGAAGGTGAGAGCTGGGAGCGGAACTCCACTCTGAGGGAGAGGCTGGATTCACGTTGCTCATGCGCTTTTGCGCCCCAGAAATTGTCATATATTGCTATGATCTCCATCATGAATGAATGTATCGCCAATGTGCCAGGAAGTGTCACACTTGTATGGGATTATACACAAGCCAGGTTTCCTGTGAGCTGCAGATTAAAAATAGCTCAGTTTGGATCCCACAGCCTATTTAATGCTTCATTCCATAGCTCAACTCAAACAGAACTGGCAAAACAAATAATAAGTTTATAGCATGTTGGATTGATAGTTCCTCACCACAGAATGAGAACAGTGTTTGCAGTCAGAGAATTGGGCAGAGCATAGGTTTAGATGAGCATTCCAAATGAATGAGAGTGAATGGGAAGGGGTTTTGACCCATTGACAATCCCCACCGTGTGGATGCAGGCCCATTTGGCCCTTCAAGTACACTGACCCTCCAAAGAGCATCCCACCCAGACCCACCCCCTACCCTATCCTGGCATTTCCCATCCTAGACACTATGGGCAATTTATCGTGGCCAATTCACCTAGCCTGCACATCTTTGGACTGTGGGAGGAAACCGGAGCACCCAGTGGAAAC
>NC_063376.1:10325812-10350535 GCF_021869965.1 Rhincodon typus
CTGCTGTGTTCATCCAGCTCTACACCTTGTTATCTCAGATTCTCCAGCATCTACAGTTCCTACTATCTCTGGGACACAGGGAGAATGTGCAAACTCCACACAATCAGTCACCTGAGGGTGGAATCAAACCCGGGTCCCTGGTGCTGTGAGGCAGCAGTGCTGACCATTGAGCCACCGTAGAATTGGTTTAAGATGGACAGGGTTTAATCCATTGGACATCAATGCAATGGGAAGGAGTTTCAGTTTGTTGGTATTATATACAATGGAAGTGGTTTACTCTAGCGTGATATTTAGTTTTTGGAACCAATGGATAAGGATTTAGTTTCTGTTCATTATAGGCTGGGGCTTGGGGCAAGAGGATCATCTGCCTTTTGCCTGATGGACCTTACAGAAGTGCCTGGCAAGAATTATTCAGTGCAGGGTCCAGTGAACAGAGGAAGCTCCAAGTGCCCTAAGTTCAAAAAATTATTATTGAGAAACTTGGCTGCTGGCTTGACTGTCTTTGGGAGCACCATCAAAGGTAGGTGAAAGGGCAAGGGTCATAGTGCAAATAGTTTTAAGCTAGAACTGAGAGAAGATTCAATGGAGTAAAACATGTTGGTTAGAACACATATATTTGGAGTTGAAAAGCTAGCTGACACTTAGGAGAAAGGAATGTGGAGGGAGGTCAGAAAGGTTTTGAGAGCCTATTTGAAGAGCAAATGTAGAGTAGGAGATGGTGTAAGTGTCTTCATTCCAAAACAGTAAGGAAATTGAGAGTGCCAAAACTCCTGCCTTCACCTTTCATTTTGGGGAACCAAAGTTAAGTTGCAGAGTAGCTAAGACCAGAGTGTTGAAAGCTGTTGAACCTTTTCAGTCTAACTCAAAGGCACTTGTATTTTCATTAACAATAGAAAGATTCCTTGGTACTGTCTCCCTCATGTAAACAGACCATCAACACTCAGGAATGGTTCCAGCTGATGTGTAAACTCTGGATATCAAGGAGAGATTCATAAAATAAGAATGTGGAGTTACTGAGCATTTAGAGTCAGGGAGAGGGAGGGAGCACTCTGGTTGAGAGCTGGGAGAGGATTAGTTACCTGAGGTTGGTCAAAGTGTACAGATCGGATCAGACTGTTTCTAAGGTGAATTCAGTTCAAAATTCCCAAGGGGATTCTTATTTGACCTGTTTACATGGTCCATGAAGTAGCATTCCCAAGGTACTCGCTTCCTATCCATATTCCTCGCTTCCTGTATCCACTTTTCAGAGTCATGCTTTACAGCCACCATTTACTTCATTCTAACGTTGCTGAGTCAATGTTGTAATGTCAAATTCTGAAGCCTCTTCACACCCTTCCCCATCTGTAGCACCATTTTATAGGGAGGCACGAGTGCAGTAATAATGTCACACACCTAGTAAGCCAGAACCTAAGCAGATGTTCCGGGGACATGGGTTCAATCCACCATGACAGATGGTGACATTGAAATTCAGTACATTAAAAAAATTGGCTTGTCTATTGGTGTCATGTAACCAATATTAATTGTCATAAAAACACATCTGGTTCACTAATATCCTTTGCGGAAGGAAGTCTGCCATCCTTAGCTGGTCCGACCTTATAAGTTCATAAGATATAGAGGCAGAATTAGGCCATTCGGCCCATTGAAGTCTGCCATTTGATCATGGTGATATGCTCCTCACCCCCATTTTCCTGCCTTCTCCCCATAACCCTTCAACCCATTACCAATTAAAAATCTCCTCCTTAAATTTACTCACTGTCCCAACATCCACCGCACTTTGGGGTAGCAAATTCAACAGATTCACAACCCTTTGGGAGAAGTAGTTTCTCCTCAACTCTGTTTTAAATTTGCTACCCCTTATCCTAAGACTATGACCTCTCATCCTAGAATGCCCCATGAGAGGAAGCATCCTCTCCATGTCTATTTTATCATCTTGAATACCTCAATTTGATCTCCCCTCTTCTAAATTCCAGAGAGTATAGGCCTAAACTGTTCAATCTCTCTTCATACGACAAGCCCCTCATCTCTGGAATCAATCTAGTGAACCTCCTCTGAACTGCTTCCAATGCCACTACATCTTTCCTCAAATTAGGGGACCAAAACCACACAATACATGTGCCCACACACGATCCAGACCCACAGCAATGTACTTGACTCTTAACTGTCCCCCTGAGCCATTAGGGATGGGCAATAAATGTTGATCCAGCCAGTGACAGCTATAATCCAGTAAATTTAAGAAAAACCTAATAGGTGGGTGTCAAAGTGGATTTTTTACAAATTTTATGCACCATCATTGAGATTTTGCTGAGAGAGATATTGTGTTCTGCTCTTATGTTCCATTTGGAGAATTTTATCTTCATATTTAGCTTTGATTGAGGATGTATTATCGGTGATTGATTGGCAAGGTCTGTGATTAACAATTCATGTAACAAGTCACCTTTGGTTCAAAAGGTCATGCTTACATCTCTAAGTCAATGAATCCAAACTCCTTCCCATTCACTTCCATTATGCGCCATCCAAATGGACCAATCCTATTCCATTTGCTCCTATTTTACACATCTCAATGGACTCAAAACTCTTCCCATTCACTCCCATTGTACACCATCCCAATCGACCCAATCCCAGCCCATTCACTCCCATTGTACACAACTCTCTGGACCCAAAACCAATGGAACCAAACTTCTTCGCATTCACTCCCATTTGACACCATCCCAATGGACCCAAATCCCTTCCCATTCACTTCCATTCTACACCACCCTAATGAAACCAAACCCCTTCGCATTCACTCCCATAGCATACGATCCCAGTTTATCTGAACCCCTTCTCATCCACTCCTATTGTGCACAATCCCAAGGGAACCGAACCCCTTCCTGTTCACTCCCACTGTACACAGTCTCAGTGGACCAACCCCTTCCTTTTTGCTCACATTGTACACAACCATCAATGTGCCAACCACCTTCCCAACTATTCCATTGTACGCAATCCCAATGGAACCAAACCCCTTCCCATTTGCTACCATTGTACGCAATCCCAATTGACCTGGGCAAGACGGCAGTAGAGTAACAGCCCAGCATTCAGCCTCCTGAGCCCAGAAGCCCGGAGTTTTTTTGCTCTGTCCGCTTTTCCCTTTATTCTCTTTCTCTTTTTTTAAAACTTTAACCTTCCTTACTTCTTGAGGAGAGATCGAACGGCATCAGGGTGTCCAGTGCGACAAGAGTCAAGGTTTGTTCCCATTGGCGGTGGAAGGACGCATGTTTGGGCCCAGTGCCAGGTACAGGACCCGGCAGCTTCAGCAGTGGTTGCATTTCCATGATCATCCAAGTGCGGTCTCATGGTGGTGACATTGTCAGTAGAGGCAAGATGGTGCCAAAGAATGGCGACACGGTTCTGTGGCGGTGACGCAGTAAAGGGACTTAAGGCTGGCCAACTGCTTTGTGCTGATATAGGTCTCAGCTTTGGGGTGGATGAACCCGGATCCAAGCCCATAGCTAAGCACTTAGTAAGGGTACAGTGGCTCAGTGGTTAGCACTGCTACCTCACAGTGCCAGGGACCTGTGTTCGATTTTGTCCTCAAGCGACTGTTTTTGTGGAGTTTGCATATTCTCCCCGTGTTTGCATGAGCTTCCTCCGGGTGCTCTGGTTCCCCTCTATAGTCCAAAGGTATGCAGCTTAGGTGGATTAGTCATGCTAAATTGCCCATAATGTCCAGGGATGTGCAGGCTAGGTGAATTAGACGTGGGAAATGCAAGGTTACAGGACTAGGGTAGGGAAGTGAGTCTGGGTGGGATGCTCTTGAGAGATTCAGTGTAGACTCAATGGGCCGAATAGCCTGCTTCCACACTAGGGATTCTGTGATTCGATGAAGGACTGTAGTGTTGAACTTTTAACATTATTTCTTTATTTTTCTACCATTATACTCTGGTTTATTTCTGTGTTTTAAAATGGCTCCGGAGAGTGGCGACATTGTACTACACTTTTTACTGTATTTGTAACAAATATACATAACAATCAAACCCTTCCCATTCACTCCCATTGTACACAACGTCTTTGGATCCAACCCCTTTCCATTCGCTCCCATTGTACACGATTACAATGGACCTATACTGCACATTGGCTCCCATTGTGCACAATCCCAAAGAATACACATCACTTCTCATACTCTCGTTGTACACAATCCCAATGTATCCAAATCCTTTTCCATTCTTTCCCGTTGTACACAATCCCAATGGACCCAGATCCCTTCCCAATCACTCCCATTGTACGCAATATCATTGTATCCAAACTCCCTCCTATTCATTCCCATTGTATACAATATCAATGCATCCAAACCCCTTCCTATTCATTCCCATTATACACAATCCCAGTGTAACCAAACCTCTTCCCATTAACTCCCATTGTACACGATATCAATGTATCCAAACCCATTCCCTTCCCTGACATTATACACCATCCCAGTGGAACTAAACCTCTTCTCATTCACTCCTAGTGGATGCACTGTTGTTAGAGTGAAATTCTTTCCTGTTAGTCTGAATATTTAGAATTCTTGATCCATGTAAAAAGCATGGTACATTATCTCAGTGTTGGTTGTTGAATATGATTTGAACCTTTGACTTGATTCGGGCAGAAAGGGGCCAGCTCATTTCAAAACCTGATTTGTTTGGGCTTAAAGTTTCTGGTTGTTGCTCAGTTTTTCCAGAACTCTGTTTAAGTGGTCAACTGCCTGTGGAGATTTACTGATGCTGACAGGATGAGAGCTGTAGATTTTTTATTGAATTCACCAGCACTTACCAGGGTGCCACTGTTTCAGCACCCATCCCCTCCCTGTGTGACCTCCTTTGATACCCCCAGGTGTCTGTCACACACAGCGAAGTAATGTTGACTATGTTTCAGTGCCAGCTCCAGCAGCTGACTATGCCCTTTGATGTTTGGCAGGTCGATAGTGGTGTGCATTTACACGTCTCAGTTTGAATGCATACAAATGTATCTATATGTATAGGTAAATGTGTACTCTAAAAGTACTGTGAGCAGTTTTGGTCCCTTTATGTAAGGAAAGATATTATTTCATTGAAGGCAGTTCATAGAATCTTCATGAGGGTGATTCCTGGTATAGAGGAATTGTTTTATGAGCAACAGTTAAACAGGTTGGGACTCTACTCACTGGAGTTTAGATGGATGAGAGGATGTTTCCCCTCATGGGAGAGTCTAGAACCAGAGTCTAGAGACAAACAGAACAGAGGCGACCCTTTGGTCCAACTCATTCAAGCTGACCAGGTATCCCAAAATTAACTAGTCCCATTTGGCCCATATCGCTCTAAACCTTTCCTAGTCATGTACCTGTTCAAATGAGGGCATTAGTCTCAGAATAAAGGGGTGCCAATTTAAGACAGAGATGAGTTGGAATTTCACCTCTCAGAGAGATAGTAAGAACTGCCGATACTGGAGTCTGAGATAACACAGTGTGGAGCTGGAGGAACACAGTCTTTGGAACTCCTTGCTACAGAGTAGTTGTGAGGGCAGAGTCTTCGTGTGTATTTAAGGCTGTGAGAGATTGTGATCAGGAGGGGAATCAGCAGTTACAGAGAAAAGACAGGAAGTTGGACATAAGGAATGTCAGACCAGCCATGATCCTATTGAATGGCAAGCAGACTTGAGTGGTCAAACAACCTTTTCCAATTTCTATGGTTTTAAGGTGATGTGTATGAACGTGTGACACAAAATTGTGTACTGATGTAACTTACACAATATATATAGATATGTATGTTAATTCACCTATGGACCACTCGCCCAATGCATGCTCGACTTCTTTATTGATCAAAAATCTGTCTGTCTCAGCCTTGAATATTTCCAATGCTCTCTGGGAGAGAGATGAATGACACTCTGAGAGAATAAATTTCTCCTCATCTCTGTCTTCAACTTTACTTTGAAACTATTCCCCCGCGTGGAAACATCCTTTTAGAATATTTGTTTTTGCTGTGACTGTGTATGTATCTGCAGATGTGATGTATGGACGTAGGAAATGGGATTAGGAGCAGGACATTCAGCCTTTAAAGTTTGAATGATAAGATTGGGGTTGACCTGATTGTGGTCTTCAACTCCACTTTAATATCTATCCTCTGACTACCTTGTCAGTCAAGAATCTATCTACCTCTGTCCTGAAAATATTCCATGAACTAGCCTCCTGTTTGGGATTGTGTACATGCCTATGTGTGTGTGATATGCATGTAGATTTGTCAGGTACATGTGATGTGTGTGTATGTAATTGTATTTTCTTTCAGTGTTGAGTGGTACTTTGCTATTTATTGCTCATCCCAGTGAGGAAACATTCCCAATTGTAGGCACTCAATGCCGAGTACAGAACGAGCGTAATAAAACAAAGCAGTGAGAGTGAGCTGGTGTGGCTACAGGATTCGGATGTTTCAGAGGTATTTACAGTCCATGAGATACATTTGAAGTGTGGCTGCTGCAGCAAGGCAGCAAAAGCTGCAAGTTCCTACAAACAACACATCCAGATAATCTTGTTCCATTGGGTAACTAGAGGAAACAACTATCATGAGAGAGGCTGTTACTGCAGCCCACTATTGCCCCTTTACCCCACAAGCACTTTTCTAACCTTGTGCTGTCCTGTTGTGGGAGTGTTTGATGGGGACAGTGTAGAGGAAGCTTTACTCTGTATCTAACCCTGTATTGTACCTGTCCTTGGAGCGTTTGATGGGGACTGTGGTGGACATTCAGTGCAGTGCTGCCGTGCAGTGTTGTGTTGCTGTTGGGAGCTGAGCTCCAGCTGCTGTGGGCTCTGAGCCCAGTTGCACATTAACACCTGTCATTTCCATCAGCTGGAAAGGTCACACGAACTGGATCCCTCTTCACATTGAGTGCAATTTGTGGCTGAGTTATCTCTTGGTCTGACCCACTTTCCTACATTCTTCAAACAAAAAGTGTCTAAAAGCTACTTAAAGCCCGACCTTAAAAGTAACGCCATGGTGAGGGATTTGATTTAGTGGTAAATCAGTCTTTCTGTCCATTTTGAATGTGATTCAGTCGAACCCAAAGCAGCTGGGGAGTGGTTTATGTCAGTCAGAGGTTTGGTCCAGAACCTTTCTCATCCATTTCCAGCGCTCCACACATGGGAGACGGAATGTCGTGGGACTGTCGTCAGGCTAAAAATCCAGAGGCCAATGCTCTGGGGACATGGGTTCAAATCACGGCACTGGTGCAATTTAAATTCAGTTCATCAGTATGGAGTTGGAAGCTCATTCCCATGGCAGTAATTGTGACAACTGTCACTGCTGTAAAAAAAAACTGACCTGGTCCTCCTTATAGAAGGAAGGTCCTTACACGTGACTTGAGACCTTTAATGGTGGGCTTGACTGTTAACTTCTCTCCGAAATAGCCGAACAAGCCACTCAGTTCAAAGGGCAATTGAGGACAGCCTTGCCAGTGATGCCCACATCCAATGAGAGAATAAACAGAAAGTCCCTTTGTATCCAGGAATTGAGCTTGGCCAAAATGCCTATTGTCCTCCCCAGCCGACACTTCTTCACACACAGACCGCTAGCGTGTGCGACTCGAGGGGGTATCCCTATATCCTCTGTCACCACAACCCCCCCTCCACCCCCTACCCCATCACCCATTTACTTTCTGACATTACAACCCCAACAGCACCAGAAAACACACCACAGGCCAATTATAATACATTTGTGAATAATCATTAGGACCTTCATCTGAAATGCGACCCATATCTGTGCTCCCCACTCCCATCCTGAGCCACTCAAGGAGATAGGCAACTGCAAGCTTAGTCGGAGAGGTTGGCTTTAAGGAGCGTCTTCAAAGAGGAGAGAGAGAAAACGTGAGTTGGAGAAGTTTAAGGAGAGAATTCCAGAGCTCGGGGCCGAGACAGCTGAAGGCATGACCTCCAATGGTGGGGAAATGGGAATAAGGGGAAGCCAGAATTGGAGGAGTGCAGAGCTCTTGGTGGGTTACTGAGATAGAGAGAGGGGTGGAGGCAAAGTTACAAAGGGCATTGCACAGCAGCGCAAGGCAGTGAGGCCGTTAGAAACGGAGGAACTGGGAGATGATACAAAAGTGAATCAAACATAGACAATCATTTTTCGAGCTGATTAGACCCTGGGGGATATGCTGCCTCTCACAAGTCAGCGACGAGTCAGCCCAGTGCCTAGTTACCACTGTGAAGCTGTATGCTGGCACGATAGACTGTACAAAGGAAAGGACACAGCAAGTTGACAGTAATGTGGAGTGCAGGAGATGACATTGGGAAGCATGGGGTGCTGGGTATGGCAATTGCAGAGTTGAGGGGTCTAGTGGGAACCTGCTCCACACTGCTGCTCTGTTCACTAGCCCACACCTCACCTTCTGTACACGCCACCCAGTCTGTAAGATCAGATTACAAAACATTTTTTATCGAGAGAAAATTAGTCGCCCTGGCCTGTAATTCTCAGAATTCGAAAGGGATGGGGCCCACAGTGAGGGTGGCTGAGAGACAAAGTTTGTATGCCAGAATGTTCCAGCAGCAGTCTCTCGCGAGTCGGCATCCTTTCAAGATCCCCAATCTCCCTGCAGCCCATTTCGTATTAACCCATTCCAGTCCTTCCTCGGCTCCTGTTTGAACAGCGCCCAGCTCTTTCTCTGACAGACAGTTACCTATCTCTTTTTGTGTCATTGAGTCAGAAGGTGGATTCGAGTCCCTGGGCCCTGAGATTTGCACACAACGTCTAGCCAGCTACTTGGAGGGTGCACTGAGCCAATTGGAGGTGCTGTCTCCCCTTTCCCCTCTCCTTGGGGGAGATAGAGAGTTTTGAAAAATAGAATCGTACAGTCACTGTTGGGAAAAGAGCTCTCCCTAGTGTTGCTGGAGGCTAATATTTATCCCCTAACCCACCCCATCACTGACAAAGCAGATGATAAGATAGTTGTGGGACCTTGCTGTGTGCACATTGACGGTCAGTTTCCTGCAAGTCATTAATTCTTCTGGTTGTCAGGGTGGCAAGTGTCAGAAAGCACATGGGGGTTGGGGGTGGGGTGGGGTGGGGGGCTGTTGTGGCCGTCTGGGAGGTACATAAAAACATAAGAACTAGGAGCAGGAGTAGGCCGTGTGGCCCTTCGAGCCTGCTCCGCCATTCAATAAGATCATGGCTGATCTTTTCATGGACTCGGATCCACTTACCTGTATCCCTTAATTCCTTTATTGTTCAAAAAAAATCTACTTTTTTTAAACAACGTTTACTGAAGTAGCATCAACTACTTCACTGGGCAAGGAATTCCATAGATTAACAACCCTCTGGGTGAAGAAATTCCTTCTCAATTCAGTCCTAAATCTGCTCCCTCTAGTCTTGAGGCTATGCCCTCTTGTCCTAGCTTCACCTGCCAGTGGAAACATCCTCTCTACTTCTATCTTATCTATTCCCTTCATAATTTTATATGTTTCTATAAGATCCCCCCTCAATCTTCTGAATTCCAATGAATATAATCCCAATCTACTCAGTCTCTCCTCATAAGCCAACCCCCTCAACTCCGGAATCAACCTAGTGAACCTCCTTTGCACCCCCTCCAGTGCCAATACATCCCTTCTCAAGTAAGGAGACCAAAACTGCACACAGTACTCCAGGTGTGGCCTCACCAGCACCTCGTACAGCTGCAACATAACCTCTCTGCTTTTAATTTCAATCCCTTTAGCAATGAAGGACAAAATTCCATTTGCCTTCCTAATTACTTGTTGTACCTGCAGACCTACCTTCTGTGATTCATGTGACACAGTGGAGGCCCCTCAAGTTGCACAGCCTCGGGGTCTGGACCAGTACCTCAGAAGTACCGCATTAGCCTGCTAGCTGCTTTGGGACGTTCTGTGGCTGTGGTGGGTGCTACAGGAATGGAGGCGTTCGATGTGATCGAAGGGAGTTGCAGAGAAATTACTTTTGCCTGGGGCATGAGGGGGTTAAAACCCAGAACAAGAAGGGGCACACATTCCACCTTCCATTTAAAAATTCAAGATAGAAGGTACAATAGAGTTCAGACAAATCTGGAGCAAAGTTAGATATCTGGAGTTAAAGTTCAAGCTGAAATCTGCCAGGCTGAATGGCCATCTTCTGCTCCTATCTGTGTCTTTTGCTCACCTTGTTTTCCAAATGGCTAGTGATTCTTGGAAACTAGGGAGAGTATCAATATCGGACAGTGGCTCATAAATCTGAATGAGACTTCAGGAGAGTGGAGACATTGTGGAACTCACTCCCAGAAGCAGTGGGTGAGGGAGGGAGGAGAGAGAGAGGGAAAGAAAGACAGAGGGTGTCATGTCGAGAGAGAGTCAATGAGAGAGACTCATGGGGGAGTGAGAGAGAGAATTCAGAGAGTGTCATATAGAGAGAAATTCATAGGGAGGGAGAGAGAGACTGTCAAAAAGAGACAGAATAGAGTAATAGAATCCCTACAGTGTGGAAACAGGCCATTCGGCCCATCAAGTCCACACTGACCCTCCAAACATCATCCCACCCAGACCCGCCCCATTACCGCATCCCTGTAACCCTGCATTTCCCATGGCTAATCCACCTATCCTACATATCCCTGGACACAATGGGCAATTTAGCACAGCCAATTCACCTAACCTGCACATCTTTGGACTGTGGGAAGATACTGGTGCACCCAGAGGAAACCCAGACAGACACAGGGAAAGTGTGCAAACTCTACACAGACGGATGACCAAGGCTGGAATCGAACCTGGGTCGCTGGCGCTGTGAGACAGCAAACCTAATAGAGATAATGAGTGTGTCATAAAGAGAAAGTTGTAGAGGGAGAGAATCATAGAAAGGAAGAGAGAATCATAGAAAGAGTGAATGTTAGAGACGGCAAGATTCATAGAGACAGCCGTAGAGAGAAGGGTGTAAAAAGTGTAATAGAGAGATGAAGGGAACATCACAGAGAGAGAAAGAGGCATAATGAAAGACTCATGGAGTGATAGAGTCCTAATGAGAGGGAGCCATAGAAAGTGGCATCTTAAAAAGGGGGTCATACTGAGAGAGATGATTAGAGATAGGGGAGTCGTAGAGAGTCAGAGAAATGGAGAGAGAGACAGATGTTCAGAGAGAGGCAAAGAGAGAGAGAGGCAGTAGGAGTGTCATAGAAAGAGGGAGAGACAGTCAGAGAGAAGGACTTGGGGATGGAAGAGCCATAGAGAGAAAGATCCAGAGAGAAAAAGAGAGGGGAGAGTCATACAGAACAAGGGAGAAAGAGAAAGAGAAATTCAGAGAGAGAGAACATTGTAGAGGGGGTTGGAGAGAGTGTCATGGGGAGAGGGATAGAAGAGTCCTAGAGAGAGCGGGGGAGAGAGTCAGAAAGAATCATAGACAGAGAGAGGGCAAGAGAAAGATAGTTATAGAGAGAGAGGGTGAGTTGTGGAGAGAGAGACAGAAGGAGAGAGAGAGTGTCAGAGAGACAGAGTGTCATTCAGTGCAGAAGAGACCCTTCGGCCTATTGAGTCTGTGCTGCCCTATCTCAATTAATCCCACTTTCTAGCACTTAGCCCATAGTCTTGAATGTTGTCAAGGTCAGAAAGCGGTCTTGTGGTATTATCGCCAGGCTATTAATCCAGAAACCCAGGTAATGTTCTGGGGACCTGGGGTTTGAATCCCACCATGGCAGAAGGTGGATTTTGAATTAAATAAATATCTAGAATTAGGAGTCTAACAATGACCATAAAACCATTGTTGATTGTCAGGAAAACCCATCTTCTTCACTGATGTCCTTTAGGGAAGGAAATGGCCATCCTTACCTGGTCTGGCCTACATGTGACTCCAGACCCACAATAATGTGGTTGACTCTTAACAGCCTTCTGGACGGTTAGGGATGGGCAATAAATGCTGGTTTAGCCCATCTGTGACTGAATTTTTCAAAAAATGTACTTGTGCATGTACTTTCAAAGGTTGAAAAGAAAGAGTGCATAAGTGGGAGAGGAGACATTAGTTGAGATGATGAGTGTTGATACATTGGGTATAAACACATGAGGGACAAAGGAATAGGAGTATATACTGATGGGGGAAATGGCGAGAGGATGGGAACAAGCTTATGTGGAGCCACCAGCTCAGAGGATGACAATGGAATGGCCTTTAATGTGCTGGAAGGTCGTCTGGCGAGCCAAAGGGACGGCATGGTGGCTTAGTGGTTAGCACTGCTGCATCACAGTGCCAGGGTCCTGGGTTCGATTCCACCCTTGGGCAACTGTCTGTGTGGAGTTTTCACGTTCTCCCTGTGTCTGCGTGGGTTTCCTCCGGGTGCTCCGGTTTCCTCCCACAGTCCAAAGATGTGCAGACTCGGTGGATTGGCCATGCTAAATTGCCCATAGTGTTCAGGGATGTGTAGATTAGATGGGTTATAGGGGGATGGGTCTGGGTGGGATGCTGTGAGGGTCGATGTGGACTTGTTGGGCCGAAGGGCCTGTTTCCACAGTGTAGGGATTCTATGATTCAAGGTGATACTTGGAGAGGTGGCCTAGAGTTCAGTGAAGTGTGGCTGCAGAGGTTTCTGAGGAGAGGCCCTTTCCAAATGTGGGAAACCCTGTGGCCTGGGATCTGGTGGAGAGGAGAGCAAATGATGACAGTGAATTTGGCAGCTGGCATGTGTGCTTGCAGAGCATCCTCCTCTGGTTGGATTTCATCCTGGAGGGTCCATGAGATGCCCCTACCTGCACAAATCTGCCTTTTGTCTCCTGGGAACATCCATCCTTGCTGTGCCCACCTCCAGTCCAAAAAGGAACAGAGAGGCCTAGTTGTTCGGATGGACAAGTCCTAACTGTATTGACCGGCTCAAGTCCAATCAAGGTCACCGAAGGCTAGCGAAGCCTCCTTACACTTTTTCATTTCTCCTGTCTTTACTCACCAGTATCACCCTCCCCAATCCCCACCCAGATTTGGCAATACTTTTTTTTTAATCCCTGGGGGTTTCTTTGGGCCATTCCCAGAGGTTTGGTTCCCCCCTTCCCCACCCCCCACCACCATCTAGACCCATGCATAGTATCCGAGAGCAGGTTGTGCATCAGAGAAGCTGAAGTGGACAAAGCCTTCAGTAGGCCCGAGCTATTTCACAGGCCCAAGTAAGGAATCCTGAATATGCCCATTAACCCAAGACAGAAATTATGACTCATATTCCAAACATCCCATAATTCAGGGCCTTGTGTCAGATAGTGTTTCATTCATGTGGCAAGTGTATCGCTGTCCGTTTAACTGCAGGCCCCACTTTCCATGAATCACGTACAGATTTAGCTTTGGTGGGGTGGGATATACTTGATGGATTTATATATAAACTTCTATCTCTTTCAGCGCAGTGCCTATTTTTAATGTCAGTCGTGCTTGAAATCAGGACTTGAAGGCAGAATGCATTCCCAATGCCAGAGTTCACTTTTAGAGCCAGGGTTTTGGATGGGGCATTTAAAACGAGACCCCATCCTATTCACTGTCGCTGGGTCAAATCCATCAATCTCAGACAGTCCCTAATAAATCCCATTGGAAATTCAGGACAAATGCCTTCACCCATAGAGTGGGGAGAAAGTGGGATTCAATCCCACAGGGAGTGGGGAGAATGTGGGTCTCGATCCCACAGGGAGTGGCAAGAATGTGGGTCTCGATCCCGCAGGGAGTGGGGAGAACATGGGTCTCGATCCCGCAGGGAGTGGGGAGAACGTGGGTCTCAATCCCACAGGGAGTGGGGAGAACGTGGGTCTCGATACATTGAAGCTGAATAAACACAGGGAGAAAGGAATAGGCGGATTTGCTAAGAGGGGGAGGAGGCTTGTTTAGAGCAGACACCAGAACAGAGCAGATAGGCTGAATGGCCTGTTACTTTCTTGGTAGTGGGATGTTGGAAAAGAAAGACTTGCATTTATATAGCACTTTTCTTGACTTCAGGTAGACTTAAGTTATAACGTTTTGCACAGTTGTAATGAGCAGAGGGTGGGCTACCCTCGACCAGATACTTACCCAACAATATTACAATAAGAAGCTCATTACACGTTAATGCACATTTATGTGTGTATGTGAATGTATATCTGTGTGATGGCCTGTGAATGTACATGTGTGTGTTTGTGCACCTGCGTGTGAGCATATGTATGTGTGCACCTGTGTGTGTGTTTGTGTCTGTGTGAGTATGAATGTGCATCTGTGTGCATGTATGTCTGTGTGCCTGCCTATGTATGTATGTTGTGTAGGTATGTACATTATTGTATGGATGTATGTGTGTACACTGCATACATATGTGCTTGGGTGAGTCTGTGTGTGTTTGTGCACGTGTCTGTGTGTGAGTTTGTGTGAGTCTGTGTGCATGTGAGAGTTTATGTGTGACTGTGTGTTAGTGAGTTTGTGCGTATATGAGAGAGTTTGTGTGCGTGTGTGTTTCCCTGAAAAGAACATTTGCTCAAATCATGTTAAAGTATTTTCTTTAGAAAGCAGCTGCAGACCAGGACATCAGTGTAGACGGAATGCGGTTCCATTAGAATAATATTTCATAATTCCTGCTGAATTGTTTTTGGATTATAGTTTGGGGCTGAAGATGTGAAGAATGAGAGGCTAGTGATGGTGTTTGTCAGCTGCTGGGAAGACATGGTCAATGTACTGGACAATGGCCCAATTTGACTGGGGAAGCTGACAGTACATGGTGTACCAGATTTTAATTAATAAATGCTGGTCGCAAGCTTGTGCCAGAGAACTGAGGGCTGAGGCAGCATACAGAGCCTGAAAATTAAATCAATACAAGGACATTTACAACTTGGTAACGTGTTACTGCAGAAAACCTGTCAAAACAAGAGAGGAACTGTCATCCATTTGGTCCTTTCATGTTAGTGCAACTCTACTTCAAAACCTCTCATTCTTTTCTTCAAATCACTCCGGGGCCTCATCCCCTCCCTATTTCAGTACTCTCCTCCAGACCCTACAACCCCGCCTTAGCTCTGTAACTACCCCAGTCTACACCCTCCCTATCTCTGTAATCCCCTCTAGACCCTATACCCTCCCTAATTCTGTAACCTCCTCCAGCTTCAACATCTTTATCTCTTTAACCTTCTCCAGCCCCACACCCCTCCCTATCTCTATACCCTACATCCCGCCTTAACTGTTTAACTTCCTGCAGTCCCTACACCCCTCCCCATCTCCATACCCTCCTTCATCCCCTACACCCCTCTCCCAATCTCCGTAACAACCCCTAGTCTAAACCCCACCCTAACTCTGTAACCCCCTCCAGCCCCCTACACTCCTCCTATCTCTGTAACCTCCTCCAGCCCCAACATCTTTATCTCTGTAACCTCCTCCAGCCCTACCTATCTCTCTTACCTCCTATAATTCCAACCACTTGAGCATTCCCATTGCTTTTCCCCTGTCTCCTCATTCTTCAAGACCCTCCTCAGAAAATATTTCTTCACTCATCTGGGATAGTCCTCCTTACAGGGCTTGGTGTCTATTTTCATCCAGTCACGTCCTGCGATTGTACTGTGGGTCAAGGGGGCATGACATAGTTTGAAGTTGTAGCTAAGAAAACGCTCATAGAATCATACAGTACAGAGGAGGCCCTTCTGCCCGTCAAGTCTGCAGCACCAGATTCTTCGACCTGAGGCAATACCTGCTTTAAACCCCAGTCATATTAAGATCCAAAAAAGGTGTCAGTCCCAATAGCCCAAAATGGTTCTGCTGAGGTCACTGTCATGCCCACGTCTGTGTTTTGTCCAGTATTGGGAGTTCCGACACTCGGGTTGATCCATTCTGGGGAATCTCCTCATGGGATCTCTCACTGATCCAGCCTTCCTTCCATTGATCAATGCTACAGACATCTGCAAAGGGATCAGAGGCCTGTGTAACTGGATTGAATGATTCTTGAAAATCCCTCCCCCCCCGCCCCAATCAAAGATGTTTGGGTTTTTTATAACTTTTACACTTTATACAACTAACAAGGTGTTGAAGGAAATCGAGGTGAATACAGTTAAATTTAGTGCGGGTTTATGGACATGAGAGGGAGGGGTTCGGCATTCCATGAGCTTCCATGGGGGAGGGTTTGCCATTGGCCAGGTCTGGTGTTCGCTGTCCCCCACCGTGCCAGGGTTGGGGGGTTTGCAGAAGGGGGAGGTTTTAAAGGGGAGAAAGGAGGGAGAAGGAAGGGGCCTGCAAAGGAGAAAGAACAATTTCAAACCCTTCAACAAAGCAATGCTGAACCACCTGAGAGCCAGGAAAACTTGAGAACTATTGAGATAACTATTGAAGGCGAATGTGGAATCTCTAGCTTAAGGCTGCATAAGTTCAGAAGTTACAATAGATAGAAAAAAATTGTCATAAATGCTGTCGGATTAGTCAGGAAACTAAAAGTTATGATTGGTTTAGTAATAACCAAATGAATCAGTGAAGGTACTTTGAATATATGATTATATTCAATCATGAAATGTTAGTTTCCCAACTGATCCTACAATGTTATTCTAATGAACACTGTATCAATTATTAAATTTAAATCTGAGATTGAATTCTGAGGTGCATTAAAAATGTTAAAATGTTCCAGGTTTGTGGGTGTATCATGGAAATGCATGAGCTGTGACCTCGCCAGTCCGTGGAAGGTTGGTTTAGGAGATGGATTTTTTTAAATGTAGAAGTGTCTATCAGTTTTTTTTTAAAAAAGACTTTTTTCCCTAACTTTGGTCTATTATCTTGTGCCAATTAAATACTGTATTATCTAGGAAATTAATTATTTCCTTGTGTGTTGTGGCTTTTAAGTTTAATGGAGGATTGATAATTATTAAGAATCCTGATGAATTCTTCTAATTCTGCTTTTGTGTGAATCCAAATACCCTGTGTAACAATTCAAAAGAAATTGTTACAACCTGACTGCATAAGTGAATAAATAAGTGCATGAGAATAAAACAGGAACCCTTGAAAGCCAAAGAAGTAGCTTTTTAACATAATTGTTTTGATGTAGGGTCATGTTCAAAGAAGGGAACCTGTTTGCATAAGATGAACAACCAAGTAGTGTTTAATTGTCTGGCAAAACCATGGTTATAAAGTATATCACTAAGCTATCAATTGCTTCATAAACAGTGGCGGAGAGTACAAAGAAGTTTTGCTGAGCATATCTAAAATTATTGAATCCTATTGAGACTGTGGTTCCCAATTCTGGGCACCAGACTGTTGTGAAGGCCTTGTTGCGGGTTCAGAAGTGATATACTAGAATTGCTTCAGGAATGAGGGATTACAGAAAAGCTAGGAAGGTTGCCCTTAGAACAAAGAAGCTTGATGGAATTTTATGAAATTTGAGACTGTTTTCAATGGTTGGAGAGTTGGTAATCCATTCTATAGGTGCCCAGTGGAGCTTGACAAAGAGAGAGGAGGTTGGGCCTGGAGAACAGTAGTGTATTGGCAATGTTACTGGGTTAGTAATCTCGTGGTGCAGGAGTTCAAATCCCACCTTACCAGCTGATGTAATTGAAATTTAATATCAAGTATAAATTAAGCCATCAGCAGTGGTGACCATCAAACTAACATTGATCCATTGCTAAAACTCATCTAGTTCACTCATGCTCCTTAAAGAAGGAAATTCCCCTTGCCGGGCCATGAAAAGCCAACCATGTTGCTGTGGAGTTAGAGTAGATTTCCTTTCTTGAAGGGCATTAGTGACATTGATGACAAATGTCATCATCATTGAGACTAACTTCAATTCCAAATTTTATTAGTTGTATTTAAATTACACCATTCACTTCCCCCCAACCTCAGAGTATTAGCCCGGATTACTAGCCCAGTGACATTATCACTACACCACCACCTCAGTTTGATGAATGGGATCTGACTTTGAAATCTGCGCTGTTAATTTGTTTTATGTTTGGCTTGCTTTAAAATTAGATTGCCTTCAGAAGTGGGCAAGACTTCAATCATATCGATGTGTAAAAAGAGGGGCCAGCTGTACCTAGCTAACTTCTGGGCTGCAGCCTGAGGCGTAGCTGATGCTCGTGCTCGGACACAGTTCACAATATCATTATCTTAACAAACATTGTTTGGTTAATCAATCAGATACCCATTGTTGACTGGCATGATGCTATTTTGCTAGGGCAGTGGTTTCTGCTACAATTGGCAAGCCTATTGCCATGGTAACAAGTTAAGGCCCTGTCTAAATTTGTTGTTCTTCTTCTCCTTCAGATTGTTGATATGGGCCGCTCCCTTGCTTTCTGAAGCACTGAAGGAACATTCTTCAGCCGAGCAACCACTCTCACCTACGTCCCCTCACCCTCAACCAACCAAACAAACCTCATTTGACCCACACTTACCCCCAAGGAACAGTCTTCAGCCATTTCAAACTACAGCCAACTCACCTCAGGAGCTGGACTTCACAAATAACGTATTACTTTAACCCTGTACATCAGGATATTGTGTGTCACAGACTTACCCACTTCCTGTTTTGAACTGCCTCTTGGAAGAGGAGAAGTGGATGATTGGAGGAGTGTGAGGGGTTGTGGAGGGAAGGTAGTGAGAATAAATAAAGTGGCCTCGCCAATCTTCAAAGTGACAAATGACCCATCAGTCGGGAACTGGACCAGCTTCCTTTGTTGATTCCTCTGCGCCTGGTTACAGGCTGAGATAACAATGTGGAGGGACATGTGCAGGAAGCCATGCCATTTGAAGTAGAGAAATGACCCAACACCACCCACACTACAACAGCTGAATGTTTTGCAAACTACCCTTGCCTAACTCAAGAATGTCGCCGTTGTGACTGTCTTTGATGCTTTTCTTTAACGTTGCCTGTTAAATCAGCTGCAGTCGGCTTGTTACGCCTTTTGTGTATAGGGAGAACAGGTGCCAAATCGATCAGTTTGAACTTTAGAACTCATGCCCTCCCTCTCCTACCATCTGCAACCAATCACAAGAGAATCTGTAAGAGATGCAGTGCTGAAGAGGTGACACTCCTGGTGCCTTCTGAATCCAGCTTTTCTCGGACGAAGATGGCCGCTTGCCTGGACTGGCAAGGGCCTGCTTCAGTTACCAGCTCAAACTTCACCAGCACCCAGTGACTTCACCAGCCAGTGCCATCTTGGCATCATGCACCCTGTACACAGAATCAGACCCCCCTACCAAGGGGTGCTTGGAGTGTGCGTGCGTGCGTGTGCGTGTCTGTCTGTCTGTCTGTCTGTGTGTGTGTGCGTGTGTGTGTCTGCGTGTGTGTCTGTGCGTGCGTGCGTGTGCGTGCGTGTGTGTGTGTCTGTGTGTGTGTGTCTGTGCGTGTGTGTGTGTGCGTGCGCGTGCGTGCGTGTGTGTGTGTGTGTGTTAGGGTTTCATAAAGAGCAGCACTGTGCGCTTTTCCGCTGGGCAGCGGGTTCTCGCCACAACCAAAGGGACCTACAGCAAGTGTTGCCAACACTCGGCTGTATTCTTGGCAGTTTCACCATAAAATGACCTCCAAATGTTGTACTTTCCTGCCATTGGTCACCCAGCATGTTCATCCTTGCAACACCCTGATTCCCTTACTGATTGGTTAATCAGCAGAGTCTCAGCTGATTGAATGATGGTTGACAGTGATCCCTTTTACCCCGATATTCCTATATATTCACACAATCAATAAATGTTAAGTTGAATAATTAAATGAATCCCTTCTTTTCAAGCCGCCCTGATTTTTTTTGCCAATCGTTACAGGGGAGCAGATTTGTGGAAATGAATGACCGACTCCTGGTCCTTTGGACGCAGTATTATACCCAGGAGCCACTGAGTTAGTGCCTAGTTAGCAGGAAGACATGGTAGAAGGATGTAAACACAGCAGAGGCTGTTTTTATGAAGGATTAATGCCATCCACCTGAAGCTCTTTTATTTTGCCACAGCTAAATCGACTTTTAGTAAACTAAAGAACTGTGAATGCTGAAGATCTGAAACAAAAACAGAAATTGCTGGAGAAACTCAGCAGATCTGGCAGCATCAGTGGAGAGAGAAACAGAGTTATAACATTTCAAACCCAGTGACCCTTCTTCAGAAGGTTCTGAAGAAACTAAACTCAAAATGTTAGCTCTGTTTCTATCTTCACAGATGCTGCCAGACCTGCTGAGTTTCTCCAGTAATTTGTTTAAGTTTCGATTTTTTTTTTTGTAACTGTGCTAGGAGTATTTATTGGCAAAATATCTAAATGGCAGCTACGTGGGATGCATTACATCAAAGGGCTTATCCTGGTTGTCCATTAACATTCTCTGCAGCCACTCAATGAGATCATGGTAGCTCTGATGTACTGGGCTAGGCCATCCCTAATTGCCCAGAGGGCAGTTAAGAGTCAACC
This sequence comes from Rhincodon typus, assembly GCF_021869965.1. Classification (NCBI taxonomy): domain Eukaryota; kingdom Metazoa; phylum Chordata; class Chondrichthyes; order Orectolobiformes; family Rhincodontidae; genus Rhincodon; species Rhincodon typus. Next base: position 10,346,081 of record NC_063376.1, read on the forward strand.
ATATTGCCGTGCTCTGGAGTCACATGTAGGCCACACCAGGTTAGGATGATAGACTTCCTTCCTTGAAGGACATCAGTGAACTTGATTGTGATATTTACAACAATTAACAAGGATTGCCATTAGCCTGACTTCATTCCTGATGTTTAGTGAATTCAAATTTCATCATCTGCCATGGTAGGATTCAAACATTAGCCTGGGGTTCTGGATTAACTGGGTCCGATGACAATAACATTGCACGACAGCCTCCCCATCAATTGGCAGCCAATAGCCCCATAGTTGGAGGCAATGGCATTTATCAACTATCACCTTCTAAACCTAATCATGTTTTTTTGGAATAGAGACTGTTAGTTTTACCAGTGTACATTTAATTGCCGGGTTAATCTAACCAGTGATGTAGCTGAAGAGCATTTAGGTTGTTTGTTGGCACCTATTCCCATCATTACTCAATCCCATTCGGACACTGCTCATCCATGTTCACCTCCTTTGCTCAAAGTATTGTCTCTTTCTGGGCTACAGATTTAAATGAGCGCCAGCCCCCCATTACCTATCACCAGATGACTGCTCCTCATGTTGAAAGTGGGCATTGGGTTTTGATGAGCAGTTTGCCCACGATGGGGGGAGTCTCTCCAGATTTTGAAGCGTCTTTCACATGTTTCCATGCTTCTAACCGGTGTTGAAACTGTCGACTGGGGAGTTTACCCCGGCTGATTCACCTCCATACCATCCCTCCCCAGAGCAAGGGCACAACAGTATGTTGTACTATACCACCAATACCAGCTGATTTTATATCAGCTTGTGTACACGAGCTCCATAAAGTTCACAGGAACAGACTGCTGTTGGGAACTCAAGCTAACCTCCCGATGTAAGACACTGCGTCCATGATGGTGCTGTTTTACCTACAGTGCTTTCCACGGTGCCTTCTTTGCCTCTTTCTGAAAGGTTTTGATCACTCACGACAGAAGTAGTCTTAAAATCATCTATGCTGCTACTGCTCATTTCAAAATCCATTTATGGGATGTGTGTGTTGCTAGCTGAGCTTAGCATTTACTGCCCATCTCTAATTGCCCCGAGGGCACTTAAGAGTCTACCACATCTCTGTGGGTCTGGAGTCATGTGTAGACCAGTTAAGATTTCCTTCCCTAAAGGACATTAGTACACCAGATGGATATTTACAACATTCGTCAATGTGAAGCATACTTTTTAATTCCAAAATTATGTTGATTTCAGATTTTATCAACTGGGATTCTCCCATAACATTAGCCTGGAGTTCTGGATTTGTAGTCCAGTGACATTATCACTATGCCAGAACCGCCTCCAGTTTACTCACCCAGTGAGTCTTAAATCATAAGCTTCAACTAAGTCCACTGACCAGTGGTAGGAATCTCTCCAGCTGACATTTATCTTTTTTACCACCAAGTCCCCCCACCCACCCGAGGTGGCCCCATCATTTGTGTTACGTTGGCGATGGGTGCCACATTTTCTTCATATCCATAACACCAGAGGAAATCAGAGCAGAAGGAGGCCATTCGGTCCATTGAGTCTGCACTGGTATTCAGTGAGATCATGGCTGACCTGATAATCCTCAACTCCATTTTCCTGTCTTTTCCCCATAACCCTCTGTGCCCTTCCTGATTAAAAATCTGTTCTTCTCAACCCATCTTCATCGGAGTCACTATTGGACGCATCCTAGAGCAGGCAGGCAGCCAGCCATAGGGGCTTTTGTCACATGACCCTCTCCCCTTCTTCTCCTATTGGTAGCCCAATACATTCATCACCATATAGCCCTGCTGCTGATTGGGCAGCAAACTGAACCTTCACTCCTGATTGATTGACACAATGGCAGTCAGTCAAACCGCCATTTTGGCCATGTGCCAATCTTTGACTCTTGTAATGTACATAAGCACAGAGGAAATATTAAAAAAGAATAAAAACAACAGTTGGATTTTACGATTTCTCTCTTAGTTTGCTAGCTGCAGCAGAAGGTCTGCCCACTATCCCTGGAGGTTGGGAAGCCTTATCAACAATCCACCTCCTCCCTCACAACTTTACAAAGACAGTTTCCCAATTTGAAACCAGTAAGGTTTCCTCAAAATAGGAAGAAGCAAAACCAAAATCCTTCAACCTCTGAGCATCACATTAGCCTGTGGCCTACCCAACATGCATTCATGCGACTGAGAAAGCAAAAACAAAAATTCAACTGAGTCTCAAAAGTGCCTATCTGGAGGACCACAGTGAATACATACATGTACATTTTCCTTATCTCATCCCTTCTGCTAAACTCTGATGTAAAAATGGATTGAGGACCTATACGGGGTGTTTGGTTTCTCCTCATCCAGCTCCATCCCATTCTGCCTACTCAAAAACTCTGTATACTCGATGTGTCAAAAAGTTAAAGTCATGTGAGCCTGGATTTTTACTGGCTGAATGACTTCTAATGCATCTTGTGCTTTTTATTGTACAGATATCTGGAGTGAAGTATATAACCGTTCCTTTTTTGTCCCTTAAAAAAAATTGCATTTAAATGTTTGGGGAGAAATGCGATTATCTGATTTTTGGGCAGATTTCCATAAAGATGTGGTCAGTGCTTGGAGCAAGCTATTTTATGTTTTAAATCTTGTTGATGTCACCAATGCTGTTTGGCAATAAAGTTTTCTCTGTATTACTGGCATTGTTTGGCTCTGTGTCTTTTCTGTCTTACACTATTCATCAGTAAACTTGTGCATTGAGGTTGTAGAAAGAAAATGACCATTCTGCCCATCTACTGTGTCCTGGATGTACATGAGGCTTCTTCCTCCCTACCTCTTCCAGCATATCCTCCTAGTCCTTTCTTCCTTATGTGTTTATATGCCTTCCCTCTTCCAGTTTATCAACACTCAAGAAGCTTGACACAATCCAAGAGAAAGCAACCCACTTGATTGGCACCATGTCCACAAAATCCATTCCCTCCACCACTGACACTCGGTAACAGCAGTGTGTATTATCTACAAGATGCACTACAGAAATTCACCAAGGGTCCTCAGACAGCACCTTACAACGTTTACCATCTAGAAGGACAGGCGCAGCAGATACATGGGAACACCACCCCCTGCAAGTTCTCCTCCAAACCATTCACCATTCTGACTCGGAAATATATTGCCTACACGGTTGCTGGGTCAAAATCCTGGAATTCACTTCCTAATTGTATTGTGGGTGTCACTATAATCCACAGAACTGCAACAGTTCAAGAAGGCAGCTAATCACTAACTTCTCAAGGGGCAATTAGGATGAGCGATGCACGCATCCCAAGAGTGAATAACGTAAAAAGTATGATTCCCCTGGTCCTCAGTGTGGTACAAGTATTCTCTGAAATTTAGAGTGAGACATTCGCAATTCCGAAGGATGAGGACATGTTTTGGTGTGTCTAATCACAGTCATAGGATATGGAACCGATTATTTACATAAGCAATAGGAACAGAGTAGGACATTCAGTCCCTCAAAGACTGCTTCCCCTTTCCCACTGTCAAGTATTGATGTACTTCTCTCGTGACCTATCACCCCTTTAACAACATTGATCTTCCTGCTCAGGATTGCCCCGATTTGACAGAGGATTTAAGACCCTCCTTTGATTCTCCATCTTTAATGGAGGCTTTCAGAACAGAAGAATTGTTTTTAAACAAATTTGAGGAGAGATTGATGATTCTGTGAGAGTTTATCCTGTTCAAACCAGGTCACCACACCAACCACAAACGCCACAAGATGTCAGGAAGAGGGAATGACACATTCCCACCGATCCCGGGCATGTTTCTGGTTATGACAGAGACACCACTGGGATAGTGACAGCCAGCAGACATACACAGAAACTCTACTGTCCACAGTCAGCACCCAATTCAGGAAGGGAATCCCACAATTCCAGGCCCAGACAATGGAATCCATAGCTGCATGTTGGACAGGGATGAAAATTAGGAATTGGACTTCAAAATCAGAGGAAGGCAGAGACCCTAGAAGGTGCAGGGGCCTGGAGGAGATTATGGAGATAGGGAGGAGGTTACAGAGAGAGGGCTGAATAGAGTTTCAAAGATGGGGAGGGATGTAGGGCTGAGAAGGTTACAGAGATAGGGAATAGTGCAGGAGTGAGAAGGTGTTACAGAGACAGGAGATGTGTAGTGGCCTTGAGGAGTTTACAGATATAGGGAGGGCTGTAGGGACTTGGAGGAGGTTACAGAGATATGAAATGTGAGGTTTTCTGCCTCAACTACCCTCCCAAATAGTGCATTCCAGAACCCTCTACCCTCTGGGTGAAACTTCCTTTCCTCAAATCCCCTCTAAACTTCTTGCCTTTCACTTTAAAATTATAATCCTTTGTTATTGACCCTTTGTCTAAGGGGAACACCTCCATTAAGTCCCCCTCAAACTTGTGTGGTCCAAAGAAAACAACCTGAGCTTATCTAGAGATAGTAGGAACTGCAGATGCTGGAG
>NC_063376.1:10355535-10413210 GCF_021869965.1 Rhincodon typus
GTCAGCCTTCCTGCTCCTCTGATGCTGCTTGGCCTGCTGTGTTCATCTAGCTCTACACCTTGTTATCTCAGATTCTCCAGCATCTGCAGTTCCTACTATCTCCCTTCAAAATAATGGTCGGATTGCTGCCTTCTTACTCTGTTTAATCAAATCCTGGAACGTTATCAGGACAATAACGCCATTCACCCCATCAACTCTCTTGTCATTCCTTTGTAACACTATCAAATTATTCCCACAGGTTGTTTTTCTCCAATGGGAATGGTTACTTGTCTTCACCACCAGATGGTTGGCCTCAGTTTTTCTGTTTGAGCAACTCCAGATGTAGCAAGCGTCTTCGTCAAAGCAAGATTTTAAAGAGAAGGGGAAGTATGTTGGGGGGTGGGGGAGGTGGGTGTGGGTGGAGGGCGGCTGGTAGATTAAACTGCAGCAAGATTTCACCTTTATTACCATTGAGGCTCTGTTGTGATTGTGCACAATGGGAATGATTGGGAAGGGAGTCGGGTCCGTTGGGATTGTGCACAATGGGAGTGAAATTGAGGGGGCTTGATCGTGACAAAATGTAATGCTCACACTGTGCTGCTCTCAGGTATCTGTTGGTCTGGCTCCAGCTGTTGGAGAATTATTTGCAGCTTATGTTGGTAATTAATGAGTTAACAACTGCCGTGCTGTGCATATTTGTGGTCTTAAAAATGATACCAAAACACGGGCTTGGCTCACAACCTTGCATAGCTGGTGTGTAACCCAATATCAGGGCAGAAGAGCTGACAAAGCATCTGTGCCAGCAAATGAGAAATCCGGCCGTTTGTGAGCTCCATTTGAACATTGACAAATCCAACTGAAGGCAGTGAACTTTTCAAAAGCTGCTGTATATAACCTGCTCTACAAAACTTCTTCCATTATTAAAGGGACAAAATCCTCCCTTCATTTCTTTTCATTATTTCCTCCAAACTATTTAGTTTTCCAATTCCCACATCCTCTCTGTGTAAACATTTGCAATTCCCTCCTTCAGATAGCCTCCACCCTAGCATGTGCCCCAGTCATTTCACTGCTGTGATCCTTTGTCCACCCTTATGCCTGACACACAGTGACTTGAGCTAGTCACCTGTGGAAGGGAGATCTGATTCAAACCAGGAACCTGCCCTTGGCAAGTCATTTCTCAGACAATTGGATAATGGTTGGGCTTGGGAATTGCTGGCAGATCCCATTTTCCTTTTCCCATCCCTACTGTCGGGAGCAGCCAGAGCAAGGTCCACCCTCTCACTATTCATTCTGCACTCAATTGGCCCCTGACTGATCAAGCCTCTGGCCTCAAACGATTCCCACTCTCTCAGGCCCATCCCTAACATTAGCCTTAATTGTGTTGGTAGGGGTGCCACTGATATTATTGTTAAGTTGGCCACTACCTTGTGCCCGGTTGCCAACTCTCTGATATCTATTCCTCCTATTCTCTCGATCTAACTCCACATCATCTAATCATTTCATAGACTGCCCTGACTTCATCTTAGTGAACGTCTGCCTTTGACGCCCTCAATCTTATTGTCGCCCAATCTCAAGCTCCTCCCCATTTCCAAGAATCTGGAAACTCCATCTCAGATCCTTAGATACAGAACCTGTCCATGTCCAAGTGCAATAGGACCTGGAAAATATCCAGGCTTGGGCTGACAGTTGGCAAGTAACATTTGCACCACACAAATACCAGGCCATGACTGTCTCTTGTTGGAGACAACCTAACCACTGTTCTTGACATTCAGTAGTGGCCTGATCACTGAATCCGCTACTTAAAACATCCTGGGGATTACAATTGACCACAAACTGGAGTGGACTCACCGTAGGACTCGTCCTTGGTAGTATAGGCGGCCGTCCTCGGTAGTATAGTGGTTAGTATCCCCGCCTGTTACATGGGAGACCGGGGTTCAATTCCCTACTGGGGAGGCTCTAGACGTTTAGTGGTAGTATGGTCGAGTGGTCTAAGGTGCTGGATTTAATCTCCAGTCTCTATTGAATCGTATGTTTGAATCCCACTGTTACCAGAGTCGCGTGTGATGCACCCTAGGCAGGAGCTCGCAAAGTCAAGTTTGTAACATCTACTTAGGGGGCGGCTCAGTGGCTCAGTGGTTAGCACAGCTGCCTCACAGTGCCAGGGAGCCGGGTTCGCTTCCACCCTCGGGTGACTGTGTGGAGTTCGCACGTTCTCCCAGTGTCAGCGTGGGTTTCCTCTGGGTGCTCCGGTTTCCTCCCACAGTCCAAAGATGTGCAGGCTAGGTGGATTGGCCATGCTAAATTTCCCATAGTGTTCAGGGATGTGTAGATTAGGTGGGTTATGAGGGATGAGTCTGGGTGGCATGCTCTGAAGGGCAGTGTGGTCCTGGGGCCGAATGGCCTGTTTCTACACTGTAGGGAATTCTATGATATAAATACAGCTACAAGAGAATGGAATAAAATAGAAATTTATTGCCTTACCATGGCACCTATATCAAGAGCAGGTCAGAGGCCGGGAGCCTCCTGACTCCCCAGAGCTTGTCCACTATCTACAGGGTCAGGGTAGGTGCGGGAAACTCACCAGTCCCGGGAGAGTTAAAAAGAAAGACTTGCTTTCTCTATGCCTTAATACTGTCGCTTGCCAAACAGTGAAATACTTTTGGACATATTGTCTGCAAACTTATTGAGCGACCCTCCAAAATTCAAGTCTAAATCATTTATATAATCCACAAGCAGCAAGTGTCCCATCTGGAATGCCACTGGACAGAGGCTTCCAGTCACAAACATACCTCTCAACCATCACTCTCTGCTTCCTGCCACTCACCAAGTTGTCGATCCAATTTCCCCTTGGGCTCTTATCTTTCCTGTCAGTCTCCCGTGTGGGACCTTATTAAAAGCCTTGCCGAAGTACAATTACAATGCTTAAAACACATTTGGATGGATGCATGAATAGGGAAGGTTTGGAGGGATATTGGCCAGGAGCAGGTAGTTGGGAATAGTTCAGTTTGGGATTATGTTTGGCATGGGCTGGTTGGGCAAAAGAATCTGTTTCCATGCTTTATGTCTCTATGAGACAGCATCAAAAATATTGCCTGAAATTTTATCAATTCCAGTTTTGCATATTCTCAATGATGCAACATTGCTAACCCCAACCTCAGGGTAGAGAATTCCAAAGATCTACAACACACCAAGTGAAGGAATTCCTCCTCATCTTGGTCTGAAATGACTAAATCCCTTATCCTGAGGCTTAAATGATATGACTTTAATTTCCTCATTGTCGAGGGGTGGGTGGAGAAGGTGGTGTGGTGGATGTGGGGTGAGTGTAATCCCTCAGTATCTGTCCTCGATAGTGAATCTGTTCTTCCAAACAATATCAGTGGATGACAATGAACTGCATCGAGTAGCAGCTGGAAGCACAAGTTGTTCCAAGTAATATTTGCCAATAAACAAGGGATGTTTATGGTAAATGTTGCATTGAATATGTCTGCGTTGGAACTTGTCGCAAACCGTGTTTAAACAGAAAACAGAACAGAGAAAAATACAAACAAAAGTGGGTGACACAGGATCTCAAAGTCAAATCTATTACATCCTTAGGAGCAGAGATTGGTGGGTGGAAAGTAAGGACAAGGGGAACCCTAGCTCTTTTCTCAGAGGGAGGGAAGGGGTGAGAGCAGAAGTGTGGGAGATGAATCGGACATGGCTAAAGGACTTGTCAATCATGGCAGTGGGGAATCTTCAGTTGAGGTAAAACGTAGACATTTCTGAGACTGACAGTGCAGCACTTCTTCAGTGCTGACCCTTCAAAAGTGCAGAACTCCCTCAGCACTGACCCTCTGACAGAGTGACCGTCCTTCAGCACTGACTCTCCAACAGTGCAGCACTCCCTCAGCACTAACCCTCAGTACTGACACTCCGACAGTACAGCAATCCCTCAACACTGACCCTCTGACAATGCAGCACCCCATTAGCACTGACTCTCCAACAGCGCAGCACTCCTTTATCACTGACCTTCCGACAGAGCAGTAATCTCTCAGCACTGAACCTCTGACAGCATGGCATTCTCTCAGCATCGAACCTCTGATAGCACAGCGCTCCTTCAGCACTGACCCTCTGACAACGCGGCGTTCTCTCAGCACTGACCCGCTAATAACATAGCGCTCTTTCACTTCACCAGATGAAGGAGCAGTGCTCCGAAAGCTTTAGATTTCAAATAAACCTATTGGACTATAACCTGGTGTCGTGTGACTTCTGACTTTGTCCTGAGGTTAGAGTTGACAACAGGAGATGTGCAATGGAGATGCGTGGGGACACCCCTGAGAAATGAGAATGGGAGCAAAGATCAAGAATGAACGATAGTGTTTTAAGGAATTAAAAGGAAAGCTTTTATTATAAATATATATTTTATTTAATCAAGCACCCTGCTTTGAGTTGTGTCCTCCAGTAGGACAAAAAGGGGCCTCCTTAGTGGCATCCACTGCATGTAATCATCCTGTGGGGTCATAAATGTTGCTGAAATCTGTATCGAGTTTTCCGGTCTGAGTGAATGTTGATAATGTTTACACAGACTGTTTTGTAATCACATTATCGGTCTCTATTCAGACAGCAAGGTGTTGTTATTCGAGTCACTTTGTTGTTCTAGTTTGCATGGACCTTGTTGCCTAAGAATGAGTGGAAAGTTGTCATGGACAAGGATAGGGAGGAATCTGTGGTCACTGCCAATCACACAACCCACCCCGTGTCAATAGGCCATCCCATAATTTCACAGTGAACAGTCACACACAGTGTTTGATGTGGACAATGTAGAGGAAACTTTACCCTGCATCTAATCCCATGCTGTCCCTGTCTTGGGAATGTTTGATGTGCACAGGGTAAAAGGGAGTTTGACCCCTGTACCTAACGCCATGCTGTCCCTGTCCCCATCAAAGCTCCCAGGACAATGTCAAGGTGACTTTTATTTCAAGTTAAAACAGACCAGGAGTTTTCCACCTTATCTGGCCACTTGAAAATCAAATAAATTTTGTAACAGAAGCAGAAGTTGCTGGAGAAACTCAGCAGGATCTGGCAGTATCAGTGAAGAGAAAGCAGAGTTATGTTTCGAGTCCAGTGACTCTTCATCAGAAATCTGGACTTAAGACATTAGCTCCGCTTCTCTCTTCACAGTTCTTGGTTTTACTACGTTTTTTCTGTGCAAGGTTAACCATATGACCTAAAAGAAATGGCAGTTAATGAAGGTCACATTACCCAGAGGCTACACAGGCCACAAAACTCCTCTATTGGGAGAGGATGGGAACTTTGATTTTGGCACACTGCCCTGTTCCTCCTTACAATCATGACCACATTTGTTTATGTACACCTTGGGAGTTTAGAGGGCCTTTGGATTTACAGTTACGTTATTCATGATATTTTAACAATGAACTTAGAAAAGCAGAGGATGATCAGATCAAATATGGGTTTTGTCCTGGAGAAGTCCTGTTTGCCTGAAAACTGAGTTTCTCTGAGTACGTAACTAGTAGAATAGAGAAAAAGAAGCTGGTAAATATGTCAGATTGGTTTTCTAAAAAGACAAAAGTCAATCCTCCCTATCTCTGTATTTCCACTATCCCCTACACCCTCTCCTTATCTCTGTCACATACTCCAACCCCTACACCCTCCCTATCTCTGAAACCTCCTCCAGTCCTTACACCCCTCACCCTCTCTGTGCTTCCACCATCTCCTCCATTCCTTACACTCCTCCCTATCTCTGTACCTCTGTCCCCTACACCCCACTCTTTTTCTGAATAACCCGCTACAAGCCCTATATCCCTCCCCATCTCACTAAGCCTCACCAGTCCCTCCAAGCCACCCTATCTCTGTAACCTCCTCCAGTCCCTACATCCGTCCCTGTCTTTGTCACCTCCTATAACCCTTACACTCCTCCCTATCTCTGAAGGTTGGCATGCAGGTGTAGCAGGCAGTGAGGAAAGCTAATGTTATGCTCTTCTTCATAGCGATGAGATTTGAGTCTAGGAGTAGGGGTGCCTTGCTGCAGTTATATAGGGCCTTAGTGAGGCCACATCTTGAGTATTGCGTGCAGCTTTGGTCTTCTCATCTGAGGAAAGACATTCTTACTATTGAGGGAGTCCAGTGAAGGTTCATCAGATTGATTCCCGGGATGGCAGGATTGACATATAAAGAAAGATTGGATCGACTGGGCTTGTACTCATTGGAAATTAGGGGGATCTCATTGAAACATATAAAATCCTAATGGGACTGGACAGGCTAGATGCAGGAAGAATGTTCCCGTGTTGGGAAAGTCCAGAACTAGGGGTCACAATCTAAGTATAAGGGGTAAGTCATCTAGGACTGAGATGAGGAAGAATTTCTTCACTCAGAGTTGTGAACTTATGGAATTCTCTACCACAGAAAGCTGTTGGGCCATTTCGCTCAATAAATTCAAGACGGAGTTGCATGTGGCCCTTATGGCTAAAGGGATCAAGGGCTATGGAGAGAAAGCTGGAGGAAGATACAGAAATTGCATGATCAGCCATGATCATATTAAATGGTGGTACAGGCTCCGGATGTCCTATTCCTGCAACTATTTTCTATGTTTTTATCCTTCTTAAGTGTGGTGCCCAGATCCACGCACAGTACTATTAAGTGGGGTCTAACCAGGGTTTTGTACAAATGCAACACAAGTTCTGTATCCTTGTGCTCCTGTCCTCTAGATATAAGGGCCAATATTCCATTAGTTTTCTTGACAATTTTCTGCACGTGAATCCCAAGTCTCTTTGGGCATCCACTGGATTTAACTTCGTACCATCTAGAAAGTTCCCTGATCTATCCTTTTTCAGTCCAAAAGGATAACCTCACACTTGCTTCCATTGAACTCCGTCTGCCACAGTTTTGTACATTCACCCAGTCAATCAATATCCCTTTGTAATTTTAACTTAGCATCTACACTATCCACAGTGTTACTGTACATTGTCTCAGCATCTTCAGCTGTGAAACTACCATTCAGCCCAATTTGAGAATGGGATTCCAGGCTGAAGAGAGCACCGTACTGTCAGAGGATCAGTGCTAAGGGAATAGGCACTGTCGGAATGTCAGTGCTGGGGTGGGGGGAGGGAAATATAAATAAGAACCTGCAATTGGTTTAAGTATTCTCTCAAGCAATGAATGGCCACTGAGGAGAATGGCAGAGAGTGTGTCTTGATGGGCAGAGTGGTGAAGATTGATCTCAGACTTTATTGAACCTTGGCAGGGATGAAAATGTTTGCTTAAAACTTAAGTGTGGAATCCCGAGTTGATTTCCCACAACTTGAGTGAGTCAAGAGGGAGACGTCTGTTTCGTGTTTCCTTTTATTGTGGCTTGGCTGGAAAATGGGCTAACTTGATTTTTTTTTCATACTGTTCCAGTAAATGTGCTGTTCACAATCAGGCAAGAGTAATAGCCTAACTTTGAATGACATCAATGTCTGCACTGGGAGCCAATCTGCACTGGGATCACACTGCATTGGGGATTGAATGCGCTGAGGACAGTCTGCACTAAGATGCGGGCTGTATGGAGGGTAGACTGCACTGAGGGCACACTGCACTAGGGACAGACAGCACTGGGGGCAGTCTGCACTGGGGAAAGACCACAGTGGGGGCAATCTGCATTGGGAGGTAGACCAGACTGGGGGCATTCTGCACCAGGGGCAGTAGACAATGGGGACAGACCACACTAGGGATAAACAGCTCAGAGATGCGCCGCACTGACAAAGAACTGCACTGGCACAGAGTACACTGGTTTTGTATGGTGCAGCGACCCCCTCTGGTCATCAGGGCCAATGACACCACATAACCAAAGGTGGAACAACTCAAAGACATGACTCCCCTTTGGTGCAGGCATGTTTCTGCAGTGGATGTGTTGCAAGGTTGCCTGCAAGATGGGACCATTGGAGGGAGGCCATTCAATCAGTCAAAACTGAACCCATCTGGAAATGTCCCACAGCGTTCCAGCCTCTGACAGCAAATAACAACTGTCCCACCATACCTTGTCTCTACATTCACACAGAGTGAATTACACTAGGCTGTGAAGCCCCTCTGAGTCGAGCATTCCACAGGCAGGTCTGGCAGCAAGTGTGATTGCAGGAAGCTGTCCCACTGACTTGCCAGTTAAGTTGAATGTTGGAGAGAGACGAGAAGGAAAGCTCGTGGATTCAGAAAGTTTTTAACAACATGGAAAGAGGCCCTTCAGCCCATCCATTCCATGGTCGGCATCAAAACATCCATCCAATCAAATCCCATTTCCAGCATTTGAATCATAGCCTTGTATGCCTTGGCATTGCAAGAACACATCTAAATATGTTTTCAATGCTATGAGGGTTTCTGCATCTGCCACCATTCCGACCACTGTCTGGGTGAAAACATTTCTCCTGGCATCTCCTCTAAACCTGCTGCACCTTCCCTTAAATACATACCCCATAGATATTGAGCCCCTTCACCATGGTGAAAAATTTCTTCCTGTCTACCCCATCTCTGCTGCTCATAATTTTATACAGCTCAATTATATCCCCTATAAATCTCTTCTGCTCTAAGGTAGACAATCCCAATCTGTCTAATCCCACTTCACAATTAAAACTCTCTGGCTCAGGCAACATCCTGGTTAATCTCCTCTGCACTCTCTGCAGTGCTGTCACGTCCCTCCTTTAATGTGGATTTCAGAACTGCACACAACAACACACTAGCTGTGGCTTAACTAATGTTTTATATACTTCCAGCATCACCTCCTCACTTCAAAAACGGGTTACACGCACAGCCAGCCTTTGAGAAATGGCCTCCAGTTGTAAATCAGCAGAAAATCGAAGTACGGGAATTAGGGGGAGTGGGGAAGGGGGTAGGATCAGGGTTGAGATGAGGTTGAATTGTGATTCAATCCTACAGCTGACAACAGCATCTCTGACAATGCACTGCCCACCCTCAGTCCGTCCTGGGAATGTCCATCTAGAATTTGTGCTAATTTACTCACAGGTTTTGAAATGTAAAATGAGGTTCAGGTCAATAATCAAAGGAGTCAGAGATTCAAGAGAATCGGTGAATGAACCTAAGCAGGCTGATGAGGAGAATGTGATTTTGATGCAGGCAGTTGTGATCTGGAAGCAGGTTCAACAGGTGATTTGAAATGGGAAACTATAGAAATATTTGAAGGGAGAAATTAGGAAGGCACTGAGCAATTATAGCACATATTTCTTCAACGGGATGGCAGCTACAAAGTGGGATGAAAGGTCTCCTTCTGTACTGAATCATTCCTTGATGGAAGAATAAGGGTTTAGATTTATTATCTTTAACTACTGAAGACACAGTGTTACAGAGACAGCACGATCTAGATTCTCCACATTCCAGGTCCTGGGGTGACCCAGAACAGAGCAGTTCATTATGTGCAATATGGCATTATCTCACATTGGTCTGTTACTTACTGTCTACATCAAACCCTCTCAGGACAGGGAAGCATGGGATTGGATACAGAGTATAGTTTCCTTTACACTGTCTCCATTAAACACTCCCAGGACAGGTACAGAATGGGGTTCAATACAGAGTAAATCTTCCTTTACACTGTTCCCATCAAACACTCCAAGGATAGGATAGCATGAGGTTAGATACAAAGAGGAGCTCCCTGTACCGTGCGCCCATCAAATACTTCCAGAACAGAGACAGCATGGGGATAGATACAGAGTAAATCATCCTCTATATTTTAAAACTGACCTCTACTGTTTTAAACTGAATGTAAAGCTCCCTCTATACTCTGTCTCAATCAAACACTCCCAGGACAGCGATAGTACAGGTTTAGACACAGAGTGAATTATCCTGTACACTTTTAAACTGAATGTAAAGGTTCCTTTAATCTATTAAAGTAAAACCTCCCTCTACTCTTTTAATCTCAGTAAAGCTCTCTCTACATTATCTCCATCAAACACTCCCAGGACAGGTACAGCACGAGGTTAGATACAGCGTGAAGCTCACTCTCAACATATTCGCTCTTACTGCTATGCAGCACCACCTACTGTCTCAGTGCTCTGTGCTGCCAGCTCTGCGCACCTTGGACTCCACTCTATTTCTTGGCTTCATGTGCAGCTGGATGTTTGAACTCTTCATGATGTTGCACTCATGCCCATCGTTCCTCACCCCCTTTCATGGGGGGCCCTCCTTGCCCGAGAACCCTTCAGGATCTCTGCAATGTTCGAGTTCTAGCCTTGTTAGCACATCCCCAATTGCAATTTCTCCATCAGCAGTTGCCATGCTCAGCCACACTCCCCTTCTCAACGACATTCCTGAAACCATCCCCCTTTGGCAAATCTCCCAGCCACTTCCTCTCTGTGTTTCCTGAAGAAGGACAGTTTTCAATTTCTGTGCCCTGGTCATTCCTCCTGGGAAGTCTTTCTGCTATATTACAACTGATAATCATTAGATCAATTAATATGAGCAGCTAGGGGTGAAAATAAATAGCAGAACCAAAAAGGTAATCAGCTCTGGATCACTACCTGAGCCACAAACTAATTGGCAAACAGTAAAATAAATTAAAGAGGTAACTGTGTGGCTTAAAGATTGCCATGGGAGAAATTGGTTTGAATTCATACGACATTGTGAAGGAGGTAGCTGCTCCTATGGACAGGGTCCACCTGAAGCATACTGTGACCAGCATAACTAGACCTGTGGATAGGACTTTGAACCAAAGAGTGGAGGTGTGAATTCAGTTGATTGGAAAATTACAGAAAAAGTTAAATTGGGTGGGGATTGCTTTGGGGAGGAGCACTCACCAGAGGTTATTAAAGCTTCCAGAACAAATAACAGGACAGGGAATATGGAAAGGGTCAAGAATCTAACTTCAGGCACAGCAGATAAGAGGCTAACTATGAGAAGCGGGCAGTCAACGCATGATGAAACAACAGGCAGCGGGGAAGAGAGCCAGGTCACTAAGAAATGAAATTGATGGCAAGAAGTGATGAAGAATCGGATGGTGTAGAATCTGTATGGGTGGAATTGAGGACACACAGAGGAGAAAAGACCCTGATGGGAATTGTGTACAGGCCTCCCAACAATAGTCAGGATGTGGGGCAGAAGATAAATCAGGAGATATCATGGAGGACATGAATTTGCAAGTGAACTGGGAAAATCAGATTGGTAGTGGGCTCTAAGAAAAGGAATTCATGGAATATCTATGCAATGGTTTTGTGGTGTAGCTTGTGGTACGTCCCATCAGGGAACAGGTAGTTTTGGATGTGCTTAAGATGAAGGAACCCCTATGGGACAGTGGCAAAAATATGATAGATAACACCCTGCAGTTTGACAGGAAGAAGCTTGAATCAGATGTAATGCTATTACAATTGAGTACAGATAACAAAAACACAAGAGGGAGGAGCTGTCCGCAGTTGATTGGAAGGGAAGCCCAGCAGGGAAGATAATGGAGCAGCAATAGCAGAGGTTTCAGGAGGTGATTTGGGAGGCACAGCAGAAATTCATCCCAGGGAAGAAAAAACATTAAGGGGAGTATGGCGCAACTGTAGCTGACAAGGATAGCCTAAAAGCAAAAGAAAAAGCATAAAATCTGGTGAAGATTAGTGGGAAGCCAGATTGAGAAGCCTTTAAAAAACAAATAACTAAAAAAGGCAATGTTGGGGGAGGAGGAAATGAGAGCAAGCTAGCTAGTAACATTAGAGAAGATCCAAGAGTTTTTTTAAAGATATATAAAAAGTAAGAGAAAGGCAAGAGTGGACATTAGGCTGCTGGTAAATGAGGCTGAAGAAGTAGTGATGGGGAACAAAGAAATAGCAGGGGAACTGAATAGGTACTTTGCGTCAGTTTTCACAGTGGAAGACACAAACAGTATACCAGAACTTCAAGAGAGTCAGGGACAGAGGTGAGTGCAGTGGCCTTCACTAAGGAGGAGATGCTGGGAAAGTTGAAAGATCCTAAGGTGGATAAGTGACTCAGACTAGGCAGACTATGCCCCAGAGCTCTGAAGGAGACAGCTGAGGAGATTGTAGGCACGTCAGTAGTGATCTTCAAGAATCATTGGAGACAGGATGGTCCCAGAAGCACTGGAAAATAGCTAATGTAACACCCCTATTTAAGAAGAGAGGGAGGCAGAAGATTGGAAATTAAAGGCTGCTTAGCTTGACCTTGGTTGTTGCTAAGGTTTAGAGTCCATTATTAAAGATGAAATTATGATGCAGGTTAGCATCATAAAATAAGGCTGAGTCAGCATGGCTTCATCAATAGGAGGTCATGCCGGACAATTCTGCTGGAATTCTTTGAGGAGGTAACGAGCAAGTTAGATGAAGGAATCCAGTGGATGTCATCTATTGGATTTCCAGAAGGCCTTTGACAAGGTATCACATAGGAGGCTGCTAAATAAGGTTTCAGAGGCAAAGTACTGGCATGGATGGAGGATTGAATGACTGGCAGAAGGCAAAGAGTGAAAGGAGTCTTTTTCAGAATGGCAGCCGGTGACTAGTGGAGTTCCACAGGGGTCAGAGTTGGGACCAACAATGATTCCTGAATTAATTTATGATCTTTATAAAGGGTCTGAGGGCATTGTTGCTAAGTTTCATGGAGGGGCAGGTAGTGTTGAGGAAGCAAAGGCCCTGCAGAAGGACCTGGACTGGTTAGGAAAACGGGCAAAGAAGTAGCAAATGGGAAAGTGTAAGGTTATGCGCTTTGGTAGGAAAAAGAGGCTTGGACTATTTTCTAAACAGGGTAAGACGTTGGACATTTGAAGCACAAAAGGACTTGGGAGTCCTGTTCAGGATTCTCTTAAGGTTAACATGTAGATTTAGTTGGTAGTTAGGAAGGCAATGTTAGCATTCATTTCAAGAGGACTAGAATACAAGAGCTGAGATGTATTACTGAGACTGTGTTAGGCTCTGGTCAGACAGTATTTGGAATATTGAGAGGTTCTGGGCCCCATATAAAAGAAAGCATCTGCTGGCATTGGAATTTGTCCAGAGGAGGTTAGCAGGAATGATCCTGGAGATGAAGGGCTTGTCATATGAGGAGTGGTTGAAGACTCTGGGTTTGTACTCAATGGAGGTTAGAAGGATTAAGGGGGATCTCATTGAAATTGATAGAATAATGAGAGGCCTGGATAGAGTGGACATGAAGATGTTTCCACTAGTAGGCCAGACTAGGACCCGAGGCACAGCCTCAGACTGAAGGGATGAACTTAGAACTTAGATGAGGAGGAAGAGGGTGGTGAATCTCTGGAACCCTTTGTGCAGAAGGGTGTGTAGGCCAAGTCATTGAGTGTATTTAAGACAGAGATAGATAGGTTCTTGATTAGTAAGAGGATCAAGGGTTATGGGGAGAAGACAGGAGAATGGTTTGAGAAATATATCAACAATGATCGAATGGTGGAGTAGACTCAATGGGCTGAATGGCCTAATTCTGCTCCTATATCTTATAGTTT
This sequence comes from Rhincodon typus, assembly GCF_021869965.1. Taxonomy (NCBI): domain Eukaryota; kingdom Metazoa; phylum Chordata; class Chondrichthyes; order Orectolobiformes; family Rhincodontidae; genus Rhincodon; species Rhincodon typus. Next base: position 10,368,938 of record NC_063376.1, read on the forward strand.
TATAAATGCAAGTTGCTGTTGGGACTGGTAATCTAATGTCCATGGGCTGTTCCCTCATGGCTTTCGGGGGTGGGGATGGGCTTTCGGGGGCATCAGGTCTGCACATCAGCTGACATTACAGAATTTGAAAGGTTAGCTTTTGGCCTCTTAAGCCCACATTCCTGGCCTCAACCTCCCTCCCATCACCCCCTTCCCACAAGTTCAGGACACAAGTTGGCATCATGCGCAATTGATTTTGGCAAAGTAGCAGCTTAGTGCCTGCTGTTGCCAAGGTGAAGCCCAAAGTTGAACCATAATGGAAAACCTTAGTGTCATTCTCTGTTGCCCCCTGATTCCCACTCTCCCTGATCTTGCACAGGGAGTGAAATCAGCAACCACAAAGGAGCTGGGGAAATGATTTGCAAAAACACTGACATCATATACACAAGGATGTGGAGAGGGCAGGATTGCCATCTAGGGATGGGCAGCCATAGCCTCGGCTACCAAATGTGGTCACATGTATTCTTGGAGTCTGCATCACATGACTGTCAATTCCTAGAACAAGGAACAGGAGTAGGTCATTCCGTCCTTTACGTCTGCTCCACCATTCAACATGATCATGGCTGATCGTCTATCTCACACCATATTCCAGCATTCTCTCTGTATCCCTCGTTGCCTTTAAAATCTAAACTTGCATGTTTCTTTCTTGAATATTATATAGAATTCTTACAGTGTGGAAGCTGGCCATTTAGCGAGCATCCCCACTCCCGACCCCATCACTAAACCACCTAGCATCCCTGGACACTATGAGCAATTTAGCACAACCAATCCATCTAACCTGTGCATCTTTTGACTGTGGGTAGAAACACAGGCAGAATGTGGGAACTCCAGCAGGTAGGTGCCCGAGGGTGGAATTGAACCTGGGTCCCTGGCACCGTGAAGCAGCAGTGCTAACCACTGAGCCACTGTGCTGCCCCAGAATATATTCAGTGACTTGGCCTTCAGAATCTTCTCTGGAAGAGAATTCCACAGGTTGACCACCCTCTGCGTGAAGAAATGTTTCCTCATCTCAGTCTTAAATGGTCTTCCCTATATCCTGAGATAGTGTCCCCTGGTTCTAGACTCCCCAAATGGGGAAAGCATCTGTCTCTCCAGCCCTGTAAGAATTTTATACATTTCAATCAGATTCCCTTTCATCCTTCTACACTCTAATGAGTACAGACCAGATCAAACTAATCTCTCCTCACAGGACAGTCTTACCATTCCCAGCATTAGCCTCGACTCATTCTGAACAGTCATTGATCAGCTAGCTCCAATATTCCTGTGCCAAATGGAAAGCCAACTTGTCTCTTCCTGACATGTCAAGTCAAACGTTCCTCTCCCCCATTTCCAATACTTCACAAACACTGCACCCCCACACATGACTGACTGACAAAAATCCCGAGCTGGTTCAAACCACTCATGCTTCATCTCAATTTCCCCACCCTCTACCTTGGCACTCCTCTCTCCCTATATGGAGTAACCTCACTTAGCTAGATCTCTCAGTATACATCCTTTGTATCGTCAGTATGAAGGAATGGGGAACAGAGGAAGTCTGGCAAGCCCCATTTGTCAAATGGCAGGCTTCAAAGTGCCATGGTGAGAGTAGTCCTTCCTCAACAGGTACAGGACAGACCAGGGCATCTACATAAAATAAAAACCGAAAGAACTGCAGATACTGTAAATCAGAAACAAAAACAGAAGTTGCTGGAAAAGCTCAGCAGGTGTGGCACCATCTGTGAAGAAAAAAAATCAGAGTTAACGTTTCAGGTCCGGTGACCCTTCCTCAGAACTGGCATCTATCCCCACAAATGGGACCTCAATACAAACTCTTACACATTTCATAGAATTGTTATGGTGCAGTAGGAGGCCATTCAGTGCATTGTGCAAACACTGGCTCTTCAACGATCATCAATACCTCATGTCAATTTCCAGCCTTTTTCCTATATCCCTGCGCATCATTTCTATCCAAATAATCCTCTGATGCCCTCTTGAATGTCTCAGTTGAACCTGCCTCCACCACATTTCCAAGCAGTGCGTTCCAGGCCCTAACTACTTGCTGTGCAAGAGATTTTTTTCTCACTTCATTTGCACATCACTTTAAATCTATGCCCCTCTCACTCTTGTTCCTTTTACAAATGGGAACAGCTTCTCCCGACCTACTTTATCCAGCCTGCTCATGACCCTCTCAGCTTTCTTCTCTCCAAGGAGAACAGTCCTAACTTCTTCACTGAAGTTTCTCATTCCTGTGAATACTTCTGCATTCTCTCCAAAGCATTCACATCCTTCCTATAATGTGGCACGCATAACTGTACAAAACACTCCAGCTGAGGTGTAACAAGTTTCTTGTACAAGTTCAACATCACCTCCTTGCTCTTGTATTCTTGTCCCATTGTTTAAAAGGGGTAACAGGGATATACAGGCCTGTGAGCCTCATGTCAGTGGCAAGGAAATTATTGGAAAAGATTCTCAGGCACAAGATCTATAATCATTGAGACGCAAATGGACTGATTAGCAATAGTCAGCATGGCTTTGTGCGGGGGAGGTCGTGCCTCATTAACTTGATTGTGTTTTTTGAAGAGGTGACAAAGATGATTGATGAATGAAAAGCTGTTGATGTTGTCTACATGGACTTCAGTAAAGCCTTTGACAAGGTCCCTCATGGAAAACTGGTACAAAAGATGAAGTCACATGATATCAGGGGTGAGCTGGCAAGATAGATACAGAGCTGGTTTAGTCATAGAAGACAGAGGGTAGCGGTGGAAAGATGTTTTATGGAATGGAGAGCTGTGACTAGTGGAGTTCTACTGGGATCAGTACTGGGGCTTCTGCTGTTTGTGATCTATGTAAATGATTTGGAGGAAACATTGGTGGTCAAGTACAGGTGGAAATTATACAGTGAATGGCAGAACCCTTAGGAGTATTAATATCCAGAGGGATCTGTGTGTGCAGATCCACAGGTCACTGAATGTGGCAGTGCTGCTAGATAAGGTAGTTAAAAAGGCTTACGGCATGCTTGCCTTCATTGGAAAGGGCATTGTGTATAAGGATAGACAAGTTATACTGCTGCTTTGTAGAACTTTAGTTAGGTCAAACTTGGAATATTGCATAAAGATCTAGTCACCACACTACTGGAAGGATGTTAATGCTTTGGAGCGGGTACAGAAAATGTTTACCAGGATGATTTGGGGGACTTTAGCTTTGAAGAAGGGTTGGAGAGACAGGGTTTGTTTTCATGGAATGCAGGAGTTGAGGGGCGACCCTCAATAGATAGAAGCTTATAAGATTGTGAATGGCATGGATAGAGTGGGAAGTAAGAGGCTTTTTCCCAGGCTGGAAGGGCCAATTACTAGTGGATACAGGTTCAAGGTGCGAGGGGCAAAGTTTAAAAGAGATGTGCGAGGCATGTTTTTCACACAAAGGGTGGTGAGTGCCTGGAACATGCTGTCAGAAAATGTGGTAGAAGCAGGCACAATAGCAGTATTCAAAAGCACCTGGATGAATACATAAATAGGGAGGGAATAGAGGGATATGGATCCTGTAAGTGATGACAATTTTAATATGGAAGGGCAAAATGTGTCAGTGCAGGTTTGGAGGGCCAATGGGCATGTTCCTGTGCTGTATTGTTCTTTGTTCTTTTATTCTATGCCCCTATTAATAAAGCTGTATGCTTTATTAACTGATCTCTCCATCTATCCTGCCACCTTTAATGATCTGAGCACATATACATCCAGATCCCTCTGTTCCTGCACCCCTTTAAAAAATATATGAAATATGGGGTATAATTCTAATATTCTTCTCAATGAAGTGCATCACCTAACAATTTGTTGCATTGAACCACATCTGCCACCTATCCAACCACTCCATCTACTTGTCCTTCCTTTTGAAGTTTCATACTGTGATTCTCACAGTTTACAATTCTTCCAAGTTTAGTGTCATCTGCAAACTTGGAAATGATCTCCTGCACACCAAGATCCAGACTAATCTTATACATCAGGAATAGCAAGGATCCCAATATCAACTCATGGGGAACTCCACAACAAACCATCCTCCCTCGCAGGGAGACACAAACTGTACTGCTCGTTACCAAGGAGTACTCCCCACCGCTCACCCCAACAGCAGAAGTCTCGACCAATCAACCTCAAATACAGCAAAGACAAGGCGATCGCTTGACTTGCAGGATTTACCTCCAGTAAATAATGATCCTTGTTTCAAAAAAAAAATTAAAAATAAATTTAAAAATGTACTCCAGCCAATTTAATTGTTGTCCTTGAGATCAACTGTTTGAGTCCTGGAGCCACCAGTCCAATTTGTTTGACAATCCTCTTGGAAAGAGATCTGCAATGACCCTAATGACACAGCTTCCTCCGGGATTCTTTCTCTTTTTGTTCATGGGGTACGACATCACTACCAAGGCTGGTGTTTTTTTTTGGCCTGCTCCTAATTGCCCCTGAAGTGATTGGCTTGCTCAGCAGTTAAGAGTCAACCTCATTGCTGTAGGCGTGGAGTCACATGTAGGTCCAGGCCAGGCAAGGATGACATTTCCTTCCCAGAAGGGCATTAGTGAACCACATGGGTTTTTTTTAAGCAATTGACAGTAGCTTCAGTTACTGTTAGCATATATTTCTTAAATCCCACAATTTATTAATTAAATTCAAATTGCACCATCTGCTGTAATGGGATTCAAACTTTCGTCCCCAGTGCATTGGTCTTGGCCTCTGGGGCACAACTTCAGAACAAGGCATCTTCTATTTGGATGGAGATGAGGACAACTTATTGGATTTAACTTAAGGCAGAATCCGACCAATTCGTAATTGATGAGGGAGTCAAGAATTAGGAGGGAGAGGTGGGGAAGTGAAATTGAGGCCACAACCAAACCAGACATGATCTTACTCATAAATTAGTAAGACAAACCAGGGCAGGACTTACACAGTTAATGGTAGGGCTCTAGCAATGTTGTCGAACAATGACCTAGGGTGCAGACACATAGTTCCTTGAAAGTGGCGTCACAGGTAGATAGTGTGGTGAAGAGGGCATTTGGCATGCTTACCTTCATTGGTCAGAGCACTTGAGTACAGGAGTTAGGACATAACGTTACGGCTGTACAAGACATTGGTAAGGCCGCATTTGGAGTACTATATACAATTCTGGTCACCCTGCTTTGAAAGGATTTTGTTATTAAATTGGAAAGAGTGCAAAGAAAGATTTACAAGGATGTTACTAAGACCAGAGAGTTTGAGTTCTAAAGAGAGGCTGGAAATCTTTTCACTGGAGTATAGGCTGCTGAGGGGTGACCTTATAGAGGTTTATAAAATAGAGGGACATAGATAATTAACCAAGACGTTTTCCCCAGGGGGAAAGGGAAAGTTCAAAACTAAAGGTTAAAAGTGAGAGGGTAAAGACTTAAAAGGGAGCTGAGGGGCAACGTTTTTACACAGAGGGTGGTGTGTACACGGAACATGCTGCCACAGCAAGTGGTAGAGGTGAGTACAATTACAACATTTAAGACATTTGGAAAGATACTCTGAAATGAGGGGAAAGGAGGAGGCAGGAAGAGTAGGGAGTGGGATAAGCGGGAGGGATGAAAATGTTTATGGAGGGACTTTCAAAGCTTGGGACCCAGGTAGCTGATGAGACACTAGAATTGGAAGAGAACAGAGATTCTCAGAGGGCTGTTGGGGCTCGAGGTGGTTACTGAGAGAGGGAGGGCTGTGGGGGTTGGATGTGGTTAGAGATGAGGTAATTGTAGAGGTGGGACGTGGCTAGAGCTTGGAAGGTTTGTAGTGGATGTTACCGGATAGAGGGTTACAAGGGCTGGAGGGGGACACAGAAATAAAGAAGCTTGTAGGAGCTTGACAAGGCTTGAGAGATAGAGGTTACAGAGATAGGTTACAGATGCAGAGTTTGAAGAAGTGATAGAGATAGGAACAGGAAGGAGGTATTGAGGGGCTGATTTAGTAACAACAGTAGGGAGACAGTTCTCAACAGTTTAAACTCCTTCCTGATATTGGGTCCCTTGATCAGGCACTGAACTCCTGGCAACAGAACAGGCTCCCGACAATGGGAGCCTGCTAGCAAAGGGCCTAAAAGTGGCAGAGCATTCTGGCCTTGAATTTAATCAGGGCATGGGTTGGCAGGGCATTAGAATGCACCTTGCAGCTGGGGTTACTTTAGTAGAGTCTGATCCACATCTTCTTCAATGATAATGTTGGCCCAATATCAAAACAATTGCCTTCTGGCAGTTGACAAATAGTCTGCAAGTAGGGCTTATTAAGCATGGTTTATCAAAGAGTCAAAACATAACTGGTGCCTGAACTACTATTTTGAGCTTCCCAGCCTTTGAAAGTTAGACCATTTAGACAGAACCAATGATATCCAAGAATCATGCAGCTTAGAGATTAATCACGCCAAGGGTTTATGATAGTAGTCGAAGGAGGACTTAATTCCCAGCAAGACAGACAACAGCTGAACTTGGAAGTGATGAGTTTTTCATAATGAGCCTCCATTTTGAGGTATACAAGTCAGGCCAGTATATCCCATTAACAAATGCTAGAGCCCCACTACTTTCTCATCAACCAAATGGAACGGTAGGGTGGGCTTTAATCCATTGTTTTTATACTTGGTTCAAAATTGACTTAAAGTCTTACTTTGCCTCCAGAGGGGAAGGTTGGACTTCTGGCTTGTAAAATGGCATCTGATTTGGCCTTAATGTTTAAAACCTTTGTAAGGTGCACATTTTCCTTTCTTCAAGTCCATTCTTAGGTTATTTTTTGGATTGTGTTTTTCAATGAACTTTTCCCATTGAATTTCTCCATGTCAAAACTTCTCATCTCAACGTATCACATCAATAACTCTCGAATGCGAGACTTAAATATTTTGGACCCAGGGTGTTGATCTCTCCCTGATCCCTATTCCTCCTTATTGAATAACCCCTCTCCACCTCCCATAGACTGTCCATTATCACGATTTGCCGTCTGATTAGACATTGCAGCCAAGTCAAAAATCAGTCCCATGACATATTGAAGGCCAGGACACAGACATATAAGCACAAAATACACAGGCTTAATGAAGGAATCAATGAACCTTGTTCCATTTATATGAGAAGAAATAAATTAAAAAATAAATAATTGGAATGACTGTATAAGCTTGTCACATACAATTTTCTTTTTGCAACCACAATCATTAAAACTCAAAATTATTTCATCATAGGGTACATAAGATGCATTTTTGTAGTTGTTCTGTGATACAGTTTCACAGATTTTTAAAAATTCTTGTAATTACTGTTATCAAGTTCAGATAGGGTTGCTTAGCAACAGAACCAAGACCAAACCTGTTGGCCAACTGAAGTATTTTTCTCTGGGTGAACAATGTAAAAGATTGATTCATAGGCTGGAGAAGGCCAGAGTGAGAAGTGCTGCAGGTACAGGGATCTTACTTTCTCCCCATTTGACTCCAAGTTTGTCCCCCACCCCCAACCCACCAGATGGAGATGGAAGGTACTGATCCACTTCAGATAAGATGCATCCATTCCCAGTCACATTTATTCATCTGCCACTATTTAGTGGGTCCCATAGATGACCACCACTGCATTTACCACCCCCACTGGGTTTTCTCATTCCCCTCTCCCACACCATCAATCCCAACCACTCCCTCCCCACCAAGCCGTTTCCTAACTTTTTCCCACAAATTCCAAGTAATAGCCATCGTTGTGTGACAGGGAAGTACCAACAGCTGCTTAAAATGGAGTTGGTAAGCACCAGAGTTCATGAACGATAGATTTGCCAACTAGAGCCAATGAGGAACATAATTAGTGATTCTTGATGACTTCCAAACATGGAGTTAATGTTGGGGGCATTAAAAAGTGAGAAACAGGTTGGAAGGAGGACTCTGACCCTTAATAAGGAAAGAGTTGATGTGGTGATAAAGCGAGCAGAAGAATGTTCTGTTTGTTGCCAGACAGACTCTGGCTCTCATAAGTATTCACATGTAAATACACTTGGTATATACAGATATATATATTTAAATAATGCAGACATCTTTGGTTGGTGCAGGTGAAATTGGAAAATTGGAACATGTTATAAAAGATCGCAACCTCCCCGTACTACCCACTACTAGTGGGGTACCCATCTCATTTTGTTGACATAGCTCAATGTTTAGTCTCCCCCAGTCCACCTTACAGTACAGGGCACCCAGCCCAGGGTTCTTATTGAGATTTCTAACAGCAATAATTAACCTTCATAACTAGGCCTGAAGATTGTGCCTTCCTGTCCTTGGAGAGATTGGAGGGGGGTAGGAGGGGAGAGAGAGAGAGGAGACAGAACGCAAGTGAGGGGGTGGGGACACTTGAGAAGTCTCTTAAGGATCATAGAGGGACACTGTAGCTGTGAAACTTCAGATTTGAACCCTGAAAGGACTCAGTCAGCATCAAATTCAATTGAGGCTTTTCACGGAACCAGCCTGACTGTAGTCTCAGTCAGGCTTAACCCCGACAAGGCCTTAGCCAAGCTCGTTTTTGAAACACTTCAGGCTTGACAACAATATAAAGTTAGCCAATACCTTCAATGCTGCAGAATAAAGCATCATGGGCAAGGGCCAGTACTTCATGCTCTGCATCCTATACACTATTGAGAAACCTCCTTGATTGAATGGTACTTTAGATGTCAAGAGTCAGCCAAATTGCTGTGGGTCTGGAATAACATGTTGGCCAGACTGGGTAAAGACAGCAGATTTCCCTACAGGTGAAGGAGATTAGTGGCCATTCAGATTTTTTGGACAATCTGTAGTTTCATGGTCAGTGAGCCTTAGCTATTTATGCTAGAGGTTTATTTAATTAATCAAATTTAAATCACTCACATCTAGTTGCCGTGTCAGGATTAGAACATCCATCTGCCAAACGTTTGTGATAACAAGGTGTAGGGCTGGATGAACACAGCAGGCCAAGCAGCATCATAGGAGGCGGAAGGCTGACGTTTCGGGCCTAGACCCTTCTTCATTTCTGATGAAGGGTCTAGGCCCGAAACATCAGCCTTCCTGCTCCTATGATGCTGCTTGGTCTGCTGTGCTCATCCAGCTCTACACCTTGTTATCTCAGATTCTCCAGCATCTGCAGTTCCTACTATCTCTGCCAAACGTTTGTACCTGCTATCAATTACAATAATTGCTCTGCTAATTTGCACTGTCCTCACCAGGAATTAATCTGCGGGACTACAGTGGCTTGTCAGAGGAGATAACCAGTTTAAAAAGAACCATTGGAAATGAATGCACTGGTCATGCTGGATCTCCATTTTGAGATGAGCAAGGCAAGTTAGACTAGCACCAGCAAACGTGTGTATCATTTGGAATTAGGGATGTAGCAGAATAAGCTCTATAGTTATTGAAAGCAAAGCATCAATGAGCAGGTGGGACAGGAAGTGCCATCTCATTTTGTAGAATAGCTGGCATAGATGCAGGTTAAAGACAGGTTGCTCAAATGCACCAGTTGAGGATAGCAGGTAATGATGGGAACCACCCAGCCAGCTGAGGTAGGACCTGCAGAAGTGGGGAGCTAGAAAATTCACCGCAATTTAGTAAAATGTCCAGTCAAATATGTCAGATGGAATTCATCAACCAGGGCTTGGAGTAAATACATGAGTAAGTACTGGGCAATGAGTAGGGTGATTGGTTCTGTTTCATTTGAAAAGTCACAGATCAGCAGCGCAGTGAGGCTTCAGTATACTGTAGATAGGATTGAAAGGAGGCAGGAGGGCAAGGCTCACACAGCCTGGGAACAGCCCGGTTCATGTCTCATATTGTGAGAGACTCCCAGGATAGGTGGGCTTTTTTTGGGGTTATGCTTCCCCAGCACCTTGATGCACATGTCCCATCAGATAATGAACACATCAGTTACATGTTGTGTTTACTTCTTCATGGGATGTGGGTGTTGCTGGGCACTGCCAACATTTATTGCCGTTCCCTAATTGCCTCTTAAACTTAGTGGCTTGCTCAGCCATTTCAGACAGCGTTAAGAGTCAACCTCAATGCTGTGGAGTTACATGTAGGTCAGACCAGGTAAGGACAGCAGATTTCCCTCTCTAAAGGGCATTTAGTGAACCAGATGGGCTTTTAAGAACAGTTGACAAGAGCTGACATGGTTGCCAATTAAATGGAGACAAGCATATGTGTACAAAGATACATAATTGGACATACTGAAAAGACACATACAAAGAGAGATGGGCAAAGATAGACACAGGTGCACATAAACAGACAGAGTCAAACAAACACATACAGATGGACACTGATACAGTCAGACATTGACTCACAGGAAGACAGAGATAGACAGACATTGACAGGTGCATACACAGACTGGAAAAAAAAAGTCAGATACTAATGGTAAAACAGACACATGGCAGATTCAGTTAGAAATAGTCTCGTGAAAGGCCTAGAGTGAGAAACAAAAAGTGGTTTAACATGACATTTATACAGAGGAAGTTCTGACCAATCCCTATAGATTGGGCCCCAAGGTGTGGTAGATTTCCAGATGTCCTGGCCACAGTGGATCAGGAATGAAGGGGTCTGGATCAGTGCCAACCCTGCACTATTCAAAGCAGCTCACACCCACAACAGTGGAGCCAGAGGACAGGGTTCACAGGATAGTATAACAAGCATGATACCCAGGTTGATTTTATTCATTATTGCCTTGATTACTGAGGCCAACTATATCACAACTCACTGTCCCCATCACTCCAAAAGCTGTCTTGCTGGCTGAGGACTAGAACACATGCCTCCACACAGAATTTGTAAATACTCCCAGCAAACACTCCCAAGACAGGTACAGCATGAGACTAGTTAGATGAAAGTAAAGGTTTCTCTACTCTTTTAAACGGCAAGTAAAGCTTCTTTGATACCATCTCATCAAACACCCCCAGGACAAGTACAGCATGGGGTTAAATAGATTAAAGTTTCCCATACACTTTTAAACTTTAAATAAAGCCATCTCTACACTGTCCCCAAACACACCCAGGGCAGATAATGCCACTGTTGACTTTCTCCATTTCACCACCTTCCAAAATCTTTTTGTTCTGAGGGAGGTGAATTTAGGACTGAACATTCTCTATCACAGTGGCTGTTAATTCCTCAGTGTTTCCCATGATATCCATTATGTTCTTGAATGCACATAACCGTGCTGAACAACACTGGCTGAGGCTGTTATTGATTGCAGGGAGTCCCGCTTCTTTCTTTTTCTCTCTAAATCTCTCTCATTCCCTGACTTTAGGTCATGGCACCCCTTGTCCAGCCCTCTTTCCATTGGCACCACATCTGATTTTACCCCCTTGAACTCACTGCTCTCACTATATTACTTGATGCCCAGTTCTCATGCAGGCCTCAAATTTGATATCACTTCAGTTGCCAGACTCCCATTTCAAAGCAGACTTGCTCAATAAGTAACTGGCCCGAGTCACTGTAGACACTGGGGTAATGTGGGATGCAGGGCTAAGGGTTTGGACCATTCTGGATTTTTAATTGGCATGGGGTGGCAGCTGGGGTGGGGGATAGGGTTGGCGAGATCATTGGAGCATTTTTTCCCCTGTATGAGGCGGGCCAGAGTCAGTGACGTGTTGTCCCTGACAGAGGGACTGGCCTAGCTATCTTCTATGTCTCTCCAGTTCTTCGGACATCAATAAACAATCAAGGTTCTTGCCCTCATTTTCTGACTCATTAGCAAATCAATGTGTCAAATATCAAGCACCAGTGAAGGCTGATCTTTGTCCTCTGTGGGTGGCAACAAGCTGTCTGTTCAATGGACATGCTTTCCACCACTTGCTTGCACTGTTTTCTCTATTATCGATTGGTTAGTTCAGTGTGACATGATGCAGAGATCACTTGTTGGGCCTGTTAGCCTGGGTTTTATTTTTGCTGATATATGCAGTTTTCTGAAGGCTCATTCTGTTTCAGAGTAGAAGAAATAATGAAGGGTTTAAGGGAGGGAGCAGGGCATGGGGCTGAGAATTGGTGAAGCGAAGACTGAATTTTGGGGGTTGGTTTGTTATCAGGGAGTCTCCCAAATGATTTACAATCAGGGCTACTTCAGGCCCCATGATGAAACCTGATGACCTACAAGCCCAATGATTGAGTCTGTGGAGTTCGAAGGTTGCAGGCTTGCCCTTTGCTCCTAGGTTTGGGTTGGGGGTAAGGGCAGAAGGAAGAAACTGGCACTGTCAAATCGCTGTGTCCCAGAGGACAGTGTGTTGCCGTTGGCATGGAGGTGTCCCGGTTTTCCGAGAATCCGAGCCTTTCTTCCAACTCGGGAGGATAGGCATACTGTCCTGTTTGCATAGGCTCCTTTCCGGCCTTCGTCGCGCTTTGATCTCCTTGCACAGGCATCGTTTATGCTCAATAACCTCCAGGAGCTTCCCATCCTTCTCTCGCAGTGCTTGTTGCTGAAGACCCTGTCAAGGTAGAAAGGAACATGTGTTGAAGCTTTTCATTTTAACTCCGTTTAAAACTTAACTGGCAAAACAAGAGATTTAAAACAAAAGCTGTATTTAAGCACCAGTCAGCCCTGTCTGGAGCACTGCTTCCTTAAAATTTCTGAAACAAACCGCTCCGTCTAACTAACAGGCCACACACAATGCATATCTCCTTTAAAATGCTGCATAATGATCTTAAAGGTCTAGCACACTGCACCCAAACAGCATTAATACAGTAAGCAAGTACCATTGGGTTTAGCCAGGGGTCCGCTTCTCAGGAGAGAGGTATTGGCCTTCGAGAGGGAGCATTGCAGAGTCACCAGAACGATGTGGAAGTTCAAAGAGTTAAATTGCGAGGTAAGGTTGCACAGCCTCTGCTTGTATTCCCGGTTTAGAATATTAAAGAATGATCACAAAAGGCTCAAACAAACATAGAAAATTGGAGCAGGAGAGGGCCATTCGGCCTTTGAGCCTGCTTTGCCATTCTTCACGATCAGGGCTGATCATCCAACTCAATAGCCTAATCCTGCTTTCTCCCATAACCTTTGATCCCATTCGCCCCAAGTGCTATATCTTGTCGCCTCTTGAATACTCCCTGTGGTAATGAATTCCACAGGCTCACCACTCCTTGGGTGAAGAAATGTCTCCTTATTTCCGTCCTAAATCTTCAACCTCGAATTTTCATACTGTGACCCCTGGTGCTGGAAACAACCAATGTCGGGAACATCCTTCCTGTATCTACCCTGCCCAGTCCTGTTAGAATCTATGTTAGTCTCTATGAATCTGTTAGTCTCTAGGAGATCCTCCGTCATTCGTCTGAACTCTAGCAGAAACAATCCCCAAACTAGTCAATCTCTCCTCATAAGTCAGACCCGCCATCCCTGGAATCAGCCTCGAGATGATTAAAAATTTTCAAGGGTTGATGGAGAGAAACTATTTCTTCAGGTGGGTGTGGGCAGGACCTCAAAATCTGAATCAGGCCATTGCGGGGTAATGTCAGGAATATCACCCCACACAAAGGGGCGTGGGAAAATGGAAACTCTCTCCCCCACAAGCTGTTGAGGCTGGTGAAGTGGGGGTCAGTTGGAAATTAAAAAACTCTGGTTGATCGATTGCTGTTAGTCAAGGGGGAGTCTGCGTTATGGGACCAATGTAGGGACAAAACACAGACCAGCCCAGGACAAACTGCAATGGTACAACAGGTTTGGGAATCTGAATGGCCTCCAATTCCCATGTCCAATACACAGTGCAGCAGCCCCACATACGGCAGTCAGCGTCTGTAGATCATGCATCGGACTTATGAGTCCCTCAAAACCTAAAGGGCAAGCAAACCAAGATTCAATTCTATTCCTCCACAAGATTCATTAACCTGCCTATGTTGCTCCATACAGAAATAAGAAGGCCTCCAGTTTAGAGGAACGTCCAACTGCAGTCCTGCAGTGGCTCACAGGTGTGGGATTTCAATCTAGGAGTCACAGACTTCTCCATACAATTAGTGAGGAGGAAAAGACCTGTATTTATTTAGTACCTTTCATAATGACAAGACATCTCAAAATCCAATGCAGTCCTTTTACTGGGATGCAGTCATTGTTGTAACATAGGAAAAAGGACAGCCAGTGTGAGTACAGCAAGATCCTAACCAACTCTAGCAATGACCAGGAGATAAATACATTGCTTCATTTTCATTCTTTGACAGGACACGAGCACCAGCACTTAGCCTGGCATTTCCAACATTACATGTCCTGGAGAAAGTGGTGCTGAGCTGTTACAACTCTTGGGGTGTTGGGCCACTCAAAATGCTTTTAGGGAAGGAGTTCCAGGATTTTGATAGAAGGAATTGCTATACACTTCCAAGTCAGGCTGGCATATGGCTTGGAGGGGAACTTGCAGGTGATGGTGGCTCCATGTATCTGCTGCCTTCGCCCTTCTAGATGGCAGAGATCATGGGTTTGGAAGTGGCTGTTGAAGGAGCCTTGGTGAGTTATGACTTGTAGATGGTACCCAACGCTGTTACTGTGCATCCGTGGTGGAAGGAATGGATATTTGTGGATACGGTGCCAATCACATAGGTTGCTTTGTCTTGGATGGTGTTAAACTTCCTGAGTGTTGTCGGAGCTGCACTCATCTAGGCTAGCAGAGAGTATTCCAATGTACTGACTTGGACCTTATAGGCTGTCAGGAAGTGAGCTACTCAGATTCCCAGGTTCTGACCTGCTTTTGCGGCCACTGTATTTATATGGTTGGTCCAGTTAAGTTTCTGGTCAATGGTAACTTCCAGTATATTGATAGTGGCAGGATTTAGTGATGGTAATGCCAAAGAATCTAACTAATATTCATTCTTGTTGGAGATGGTCATTATCTGGCAGTTCTGTGGAATGGATGCTATTTGTCTCCCCAAAGAAAAGGCCTAACAATGCAGTCCACCCTCAGTTACACACCGGCATATCAGCTTGGACATAGTGTTATAATCTATTAGACGGGACTTGAACTTACGATCTTCTAATGTAATAGCTGATCCCTGACTAATACTGGAGCCGACTATTGGGTTAAACTCAAACTTCTCTTCGTTTCATGTGCTGTTTGTGGGAAATAAAATGGTTGTCATATTTCTGCCTCACATAGTGACTATTCTTCAGAAACAGTTCATTGATCTTTAGGAGACATTATCTCTCCCTCTGCCCCTCTGACCACTTATCTTTCTCTTTCTGGTTCCAAAAGACTACATTGATTGATCTCTCTCTCTCTCTCTCCCTTCACTTTATCACTAGGTCTCTGTCTCTATTTCTTTCCTACCTCTTTCTTGTTCTCTCACTCTGTCTCAAATGTCTGTTTCACACTGTCTCTCATGTCCATCTGTTTCACCTAATGCTCATGCACTGCATCCTTCTCCCTCTTTCCACCCCTCTATCTTTCTCTTCATGTTTCTGTGTCTCTACTTCTCTCTCGCTGGTCAGTTTCACTGTTGCTGCTGGGGAGTCAATTGTCATTCCTACCTGGCTCGGGGAGTCTCGGGATTGACTGCACTGTCGCTGCAGATGAGCAAGAGGGTGACGCGCACCTGAGGTGGAGGCTGAACGACCGAGGCGATGGCTGAGTGCAGAGTCTAGAAAGGAAGAAAGAGGGAGAAGAGGGTCAAGCAGAAATGTGAACAAGGAGGATCATGGAGAACTCAAAACCAATGACCGGTCCTGGACTTCCCACCTAAATGTGACAGTCAAGAAGGCACAACAATGCCTGTTCTTCCTCAGGTGGCTCAGGAAATTTGACATGTCCATAAGGTCCCTCACCAACTTCTACAGATGCGCCACTGAAAGCATACTGTCCGGGTGCACAATGGCCTGGTATGGCAATTGCTCTGCCCAGGACCGTAAGAAACTACAGAAGGTGGTGTGCACAGCCCAGACCATCACGGAAGCCAACCTTCTATCCAGGGACTCTATTTACATGGCTCGCTGCTGCAGAAAGGCCTCTAGGCTTTTCCAGCAACTTTGTTTTTGTTCCTCATTTGGATGATGTTGAGTGGTGCGGAGTACAGAGGAGGATGGGGCTACCCTGCAAATAGTTACATCACCTGACCCAGGAAGCAGGCAAACAAATAGGATGGGGATCGAATTTCTGATCAGTATCCACAAGTTTTGGTAGACTACAATGTCCCACACATTACATAGTGTGACCATATGGGTATACATATGGCAGATTAACAAATATGTCTTCTAGGAGGGATGCAGAACAATGAAGTGTGGTTGGGAGTGAATGGAGGTGGTAATTGTCTGTCAGGCCACTTTAAAAAGTTGGCCAAGCAGTGAGCCAATCGCCCTGAGCCAGCCAACCTACCTACACTTCGTTGGCAAGTCATTGGACAGGGTTGGGGCAGCCCCGATCGCGAGGGTCCCTTGACTGTACAGCCCTCTGCTCCCTGAGTTTTCAGTGGTATTCCCGAAGCATTCTCCTCCTGGTCAATGGATTCATTGGCTCCAATCCAGCCAGGGGCACCTCCTGGTGGCAAAATGGAAGCACTCTCAGGTAGTTCAACAAGCAAGGGGTGAAACAAACTTAACTTGCACTTATGAATGCCTTTGAAGTAGTTATGGGGAGAAAGAAGAGTGCGACTAATTGGTCTCTTTGGGTGCTGTCACATTTGAACTTGGTAACTTGTGGGCTGGAGTAATGGAGCCTCACTGGCTGTGGGAGGATTGGCCACGTACTGTCAGGAAGGCAGAGGCTCAGCAGGGAAGATCTCAAATCCAACCTGGCGTGCTTAGCCTTTGAAGGAAGCACTCTCCCACCTCAGAGAGTCTTCCCGCTAAATGGCCTCGACTCCAGCACAGCAATGCCTGAGTGACACCTGCATCCCCAGATCAGTCCAGCTGCCTGACCACTCCTCTGGGAGGGGTTAGACTGGAACATGCCATTTGCAAGACAAGAACAAATTTTGCAATGTTGAATTTAACTGAAAATTGGCCAACACCATGGTTTTGACTAGGTAGCTCAAAGTCAATAGCCAATGGGAGCATAACCACAGGGGTGGGGTTGTGTGATTTCTCAATCGGTTGCTAACCCGTTCTCTTACCTGACCACACTGATACATGGAGGAATACACATGCATGCAGATAGACAGAAAAACCCACTGGATAATCACCAAAAGGATTGCCCTGGCTAAATGGCCCTTTTCCTTTACTCAGGGACGTAGGACCCTATTGTGACTGTCAACTCATGACCTCCTTCCAAAAACTAGTGAAGTCATTTTAGGACGTGGGCCTAACTGTGGCCACCTGCTCGCTCAGTGACCGATTCCTCATCATCCCTTGGAATCAAACAGAATCAAATCAGAAGACACTGACTCAGCCCGTCCTCAGCAGAGGGCTAAGATAAGGAAGGGCTAAGTTGTTTGGCAATTTAGACCTGAATCCTACTGTAAATAGCAGCAAAACAATTCCTCCTACAGAGATAGTAGGAACTGCAGATACTGGAGAATCTGAGATAACAAGGTGTAGAGCTGGATGAACACAGCAGGTCAAGCAGCATCAGAGGAGCAGGAAAGCGGACGTTTCGGGTCTAGACCCTTCTTCAGAAATTGCTCCTACACATCCGAATGAACACAAGAATGCCAAATGGCAAATGATCACAACAATTTGGGTGGCATGTGGCTCAGTGGCTAGCACCACTGCCTCACAGCACCAGGGACCCGGGTTCAATTACACCCTCAGAAAATTGTGTGGAGTTTGCACTTTCTTCCCAGTGTCTGCGTGAGTTTCCTTCAGTTACTCCAGTCCAAAGATGTGCAGGCTAGGTGGATTGGCCATGCTGAATTGCCCATAGTGTTCAGGGATGTGTAGATGAGGTGGGTTATAGGGGGATGGGTCTGGCCGGGATGCTGAGAGGGTCGGTATGGACTTGTTGGGCCAAAGGGCCTGTTCCCACACTGTAGGGATTCTATAATTTATAGAAGCTGAATTAGGCCATTGAGCCCATTGAGTCTGCTTTGCCATTTGACAATGACTGACATGTTTCTCAAACTCATTCTCCTGCATTCTCGCCATAACCTTTGATCCTCTAACTAATCAAGAAATCAAAAGTACAATGATTTGGCCTCTATGGCCTTCTGCATCAATGAGTTCCATAGATTAGCCACATTCTGGATGAAGAAATTCCTCCTCATCTTAGTTCAAAACGTCATCGCTTCACCCTGAGGCTGTGCGTCTGGATCCTAGTCTCTCCTACTATTGGAATGTCTTCTTCACATCTACTCTTTCCGGTCCCCTCAGTATTCTATAAGTTTCAACCAGATCACCTCTCATCCTAGATTCCACTGAGTACACAGCCAGAGTCCTCAACTGCTCCTGATATGACAAGCCCTCTATCTCTGGGATCATTCCTATAAACCTCCTCTGGACACCCTCCAATGCCAGCACATCTTTCCTTAGATACTGGGACCAAAACTGCTCACAATATTCCAAATGCTGTCTGACCAAAGCCTTGTACTGCTGGGGTTATATATCTGCTCTTGTATCCTAGCCTTCTTTAAATGAATGCCAGCATTCCATTTGTCTTCCTAACCACTAATTGAACCTGAATATTAACCTTCAGAGAATCCTGAACGAGGACTTCCAAGTCCCTTTGTGCTTCAAATCTCCGAAGCTGTTCTCTGTTTAGAAAATAGTCCTCACCGCTATTCTCCCTATCACAACGCATAACCTCAGCTTTTGCCACATTGCATTCCATCTGCCACTCCTTCGTTCTTCCATTTATCTTTGTGTCATCTGCAAACTTAGCAAAATGTCTTTAGTCCCTTTATAAAGATCGTTGATGTATAACGTGAATAGTTGTGGTCCCAACACTAATCCCTGCAGAACTTTACTAGTCACCAGCTGCAATCTGAAAAAGACTCCTTTATCCCCACTCTCTGGTTGACTGGCAGAAGGCAATCCTCTATCCAGGGAACTGTTTCATGAATAACACTAAACTGTGCAATGGCTGATCAAATCAAACAGCACACTTTCATGTCTATCCTATTTATCACACTATCAACCACCAGCTCCCACATACTATAGCTGCAACACATTGAATGGAATAGAACTGGCTGGGTAGGCAATGAATTAATTGGGGTATTAAATATATTAAAGGTGTTTTTTTTTCAACTGTAATCTTTGCTTTAAATCAGGAGACATTATTGAAGTTAATCAGGTCAAAAAAAAAGAAGTGGATGAAATACCCACCAATCTCATCTTCCTGTTATGTCACATATTGGTTCTCATCAGAAGAAACAAGTTGAAGGGCCGCTCTTTGAAAGAAAAGAAGAAAGCAATCTCCCACTGTCACTGCTCTTCTCACGGGTCTGCTCTTCGCTTTATGAAACAGTTGACTCTGCTCTATTTCCTCTTTATGAAGCTACTGTCTCTCCTCTCATCCCCTTCTTAAGAAGCTACTCTCTCCACATGCTTGTCCTGTTTTAGAAGTGCAGCTTCTTCTTTTCTCTTACTCAGTCTGTTCCACAGTGATGCTGACTTGCTGCACACACCTCCCAGTCTGTCAGAGTCCAGACTGTACTCAACCATCCCAGGCTGGCAAATCCCAAAACAAAATTCTGCAATTGGACATCATTTGCTGAACAATCCCATGCATACTTGTGGCAACATCAACAGCCAATTTAAGAGAAACAGCTGAGCTCTCAGTGTCACACATTTACACTCGCTAGGGGTGACGTACATTCAGATGCCAAGCCCAGTTCTCTACAAATAAAAGAACACATTTGAGCCACGTGCCTCTTTGGGATTAACCATTAATTTTGGGGACATGTATTTCCTTATTGCTTTTTTCATGGTAACGCTTCAACCAATAAATCAAGTTAGAGTCATAGAGATATACAGCACAGAAACAGAGTCTTCGGTCCCACTTGTCCATGCCGACCAGATATCTTAAGTAAATCTAGTCCCATTTCTCAGCATTTAGCCCTTATTCTTGTAAGCCATTCCTATTCATAAACCTATCCAGATGCCTTTTGAATGTTGTAATCATACTAGACTCCACCACTTCCTCTGGCAGCTCGTTCTATACACACATCACTCTCTGCGAGAGAACGTTGCCCCTTAGGTCCCTTTTCTGTCTTTCCCTTCTCACTTCAAACCTATGCCTCTAGTTTTGGGCTCCCCCATCCCAGGGAAAACACCTCACTTATTTACCCTATCCATGCCCTTCATGACTTTATAAACCTCTAAAGGTCACCCCCTCAGCCTCCAACACTCCAGAGATAATAGCCCCAGGCTATTCAGCCTCTCCCTATAGCTCAAACCCTCCAACTCTGGCACAACATCCTCAAATATTTCTGAGGCCTTTCTAGTTTCACAGCATTCTTCCAAAAGGAGGGAGACCAGAATTGCATGCATTACTACAAAAATGGCCAAACCAATGTCCTGTACAGCTGCAACATGACCTCCCAATTCCTATATTCAATGCACTGGCTAATAAAGACAAGCACACCAAATGTCTTCTTCACTACCCTATCTACCTGCAACTCTACCTTCAAAGAACTATGAACCTGCACTGCAGGGTCTCTTTGTTCAGCAACACTCCCCAGGACGTTACCATTAAGTGTATGTCCTGCCATGATTTGCCTTTCTAAAATGCAGCACCTCACATTTATCTAAATTAAACTCCATCTGCCACTCCTCAGTCCATTGACCCATCTGATCAAGATCCCACTGTACTCTGAGGTAACCTTCTTTGCTGTCCACTACACATCTAATTTTAGTGTCATCTGCAAACTTACTAACCATATCTCCTAAGTTGCCAACCAAATAACCCTCTTTTCTCTAGTTGTATAAATAGATCTGAAGAAGTATTACTGTACTCTAAATGTTAGCTCTGCTTTCTCTTCACAGATGCTACCAGACCTGCCAAGTTTCTCCAGCAATTTCCGTTCTTGTTTCAGATCTCCAGCTTTTGCAGTTCTTTTATTTTATTTTAGTATGAACTGTTGTGATTGTTTGAAATTTGGCATTCTTCTATTTGCCCTGATAAGTGCAAGATGGAAAATTGTGGCAAAATGTCCCTCTCTTCAGCAGTTAAAGGAATGGTATTCCAGAACGTCTCAAATCATTGGAACCATAGTTGCTGACACAGGAATTGTGTTGGGGGAAGAATTCAGACTGAAAATTGTCCACTGTACATTGCCTTAGTGCATTCTACACTCGCTTTAAACAGAAGGGCAGCGAAACTATATCACCTGTGCCGTAAGCTTTGGATGCACCTGTACCATCAGTCGCCGGTGCAGATGTAAGTTCGGCCTTCTTAAGGGTGAACTATGGAAAGTGATCAGCCCAGATGGAGGCCCGGGTTGCGTACTCAGATCCTGTGCGGACCAGCAGGCGGGAGTATTCACAGACATCTTCAACCTCTCCTTACTATGACCTGAAGTCCCCACCTGCTTCAAGAAGACCACCAGCATCCCACTGCCAAAGAAAAATCACATAGCATGCCTCAATGACTATTGCCCGGTGGCTCTAACATCCATAATTATGAAGTGCTTCGAGACACTGGTCTTGGCTCACAAACAACTCCAGCCTCCCAGACTGCCTTGATCCCTTGCAATTTGCCAATGGCAAAACAGGTCCATGACAGAGCCCATCTCCCTGGCCCTACATCCACCCCTGGAATACCTGGTCAAGAATGTTTACATCAGGTTTGTACTTACTTACTGTGGCTCTGACTTCAACACCATGATTCCAAACAAACTTATCTCCAAATTCTGGGAGCCAGCTCTCTGCTCCCCACCTCTGTCATTAGGTTCTTGATTTTGAGAACCAACAGACCACAGTCAGTAAGGATAGGTGAGAACACCTCCTCCATGATAATCCTCAACACTGGTGCCCCTTACTATGCTCCTTATACACACACGACTGTGTGGCCAAGTTCCACATCCAACTCCGTTTACAAGTTTGCTGATGACACCATTATTGTGGGTCCGATCTCAAACAACGAGACGGAGTACAGGAAGGAGATAAAGTACTTAACAACATATTGTAAAGACAACAATCTCTCCATCAACATCAATAAAACAAAGGAGCTGGTCATGGACTTCAGAAAGCAGAGTGAAGGGCACACCCTGCCTGCATCACCGGTGCTGAGGTGGAGGTGGTTGAGACCGTCAAGTTCCTGGAGTGATGATCACCTACAATCTGTCCTGGTCAACCCACATTGATGCTACAGCCAAGAAAACACAGCAATGCCTCTAGATTCTCAGGAGGCTAAGGAAATTTGACATGTCCATAAAGACAAATTTTTTTATAGATGCACCACAGAAAGCATCCTATCTGGGTACATCACAATGTGGTATGACAACTGCTCTTCCTAAGGCCAAAATAAACTACAGAGAGTTGTGAACACAGCCCAGTCTATTGTGAAAACCAGCCTCCTACCCACTGACTTCATCTAGACTTCCGCTTGCATCAGGAAAGCAACCAACATAATCAAAGATCCCTCCCACCCTCTTCTGTCTGGCAGAAGGTTTCTATTCACGTACAAACAGATTCAAGAACAGCCTCTTCCCTGCTGTTATCAGACTTTTGAACGGATCTCTCAAAACGTTAATGTTGATCCCTCTCTGCACCTTGTATCCTGCACTCTATTACCTTGATGCACTTGCATAGTATGATCTGCCTGTAAAGCACGTAAGACAACACTTTTCACTGTACCCTCAGTACATATGACATTAATACATCAAATCATATCAATCCTATCAACCTTAGGATCATGCCACTTAATCCCCACGTCTAACTGCACCCCACCTCCCTCAACAGTGTTCGAAACACTCAAACCTTTCCCAAGTCAGTTTACCTTCTGGGTCCTGTGCCTTCCTGCTGCAAGGCAGATTTCGTTGCCAACTGTGCCCAGAGCTAGCCTCCCCAGGGGGGCTCCGTGCCTCTGAGTTGGTGACTGAACGGGGGCAGCAGATGCTGGTGAAGGCTGGGGCTCTGTCCTGTCCTTGGGTCTTCACCGTCGCATGGTAGACAGCGGGGCAGACCTTCTGGGCTGAGCTAGGCTTGAGACTGTCATAGGCTGGAGGGCGTTTGCAAGCCAGCGGGAGGTAAGGCCACACCAGGGAGCCTGGGCCAGGCAGGTTAGGGTGCTCCAGTAGCCCATGCGCCACAGGCATCTTATAGAGGCTGGACAGAGGCCGGGAGGGGGTGCCGGCTTTACTGATGGAGCAGAATACACTTTGTAGACTTGAGAGTTCCTTGTCCATCTTCTGGTCACCAGAGGCCTGGGTGAGCAGTGAGTGGGTCGTGACTTTCATGGAGGAGCACATGACACTGAGCGAGGGGGGCTTGTCCCTCTCAGCCTTCTGATAAACATGGGCCTGAGGGCCTGCTGATGCTGACTGGGCCAAAGCCTTCATGGTGTGGGAGGTGGGCAGCTCCTTATCTGGCCTGTGCTGACTAGATGCTTGTGGGGGAAGGGGTGTTGAGTGGCTTCTCGCCCTCCCTGAAGGCACCATGGCACCCTGATGTGACCCGTCCTCCTTCTGCACTCTGGAAGTCGGCTGCCCAGCAGACTGGGCACCTCCTGGGGTGGGGGCTGAGTCACCATGCTGCAGGACAGGGAGCTTGGAGCCAGGCTGGCTGGCGACAGCAAGGGGAAGGGGAGCCTTGCAGGCCTTCTGGGAGGCTGACTGAGGGAAGGCCAAGAGGGGTGGACGGTGCAGGAGAAGGTTTGGAAAAGGGGGAGGAATGTCGTGGGGTGAGCCTCTGGAGTCAGCCTGGTAAGGGTCCTTGGGACCCCCTTGGCTCAAAGCCCTGGTTGTATTGGGTTTTGGGAGGACAAACTTGCTCCACTTCGCTTCCCGTGTGGCCTCCTCAGGTAGTGGGTACTTCATTTCTTCGTAGATGGCCTCACCGTGGTCTGAATCTTCATCAACTGCACTCTGCTCTTTGAAAACATCTCCGACCATTTCAATGTAGACTGGCTCTTCCTCTCCCTCCTCCTCATCTTCCACCTCTTCCTCTGAGCCGCAGGAAGGCTCAGCAGGTGTACTGTACCTGGGCGCAGATGTCACAGGCTGAGAGACTGCCCTGCCAGCAGAGGGTTCATCGAAGGACACGGAGAGCTGGGTGTTGGGGCTACGCTTCGGCTTTAGTGGTGGCATCCTCCGCCCGCTATCCACTGCCTCAAGGCTTGGTCTCTGTATCACTAGAAGGAGAAGAGAAAGACAGGTAAGTTCTGCTTCCTGGACAGAAACCATGGGTGCCATGTTGAAGAGACCCGAAGGAAGCACTTACCAATCTCTAGCACCTCTCTCCACGCTTTACCCTCCCGAGCATCTTTCAACCAAAGTTAGTCATCCTGAAGTGTTGCTAGAAAACACTGCAAGGTCCCACAAACTTCAATGGCCAGTCACCTTGGTTTTTAATGTGGTGTCAGCTGAGGAATGAACATTATCCACAAAGCACTGGCGTGAATTCCACCCTCATATTCTTCTTACAATAGTGGCTATGGGATCTGCAGTTATCAACTGTCCTACGTCTGATTATGAGTCTGTTTACTATTGCTGCTCACTGTATTGGATTGGTTAAGCCTGTTGTGGACTTGGAGAACAGTAAACAATGCTGTAGAAAGGGCTGGAAGCTAGAAGCATGGAGAAGGCATTTGAAAGCACAGTGAATGAAGTTCTGACACACATGGCGTGGTACGTGGCCCAGTATTTCTCACCTTTCTCGCCCTTTGATCCAAGTCCTTCGTCTCCACTGCTGCTCCTGCCCTCAGGGCACAGGCTGAGTTTGGTGCTGGGATGGCGCCTGGGCTTGCTTGGAGGTCTCCTGGTGCAGGAGTGTTCGCCGTTCTCCACACTACCCACTGAGTGAAGTGACAGCGAGCGGGTGGTCATTCCGCTGGCACATGGGTGTGGCCCATGCTCCTGGGAGGCTGGCATGGTCATGAAACCCATTCGGAAGTGCTTGCGGAAGGAAGCGAGATCCCGCACCCTTCCCAGTCCCCCATCCTTGCAGACACTTGGTTGGGAAAAGGAGAAAAAGTAGGGGGGGAGGAGGGTGGAAGAAGAGTGAGGGAAGGTGGGACAGAGAGGAGGGGTGGAAAGGGGCAAAGGAAAGAAAGACAGACAGGGGTGGGGAAGGAAAGTATTAAGAGGGGAATGGACAGAAAGGGAAAATATGGAAAGAGTGAGGGAAGAGTGATAGAGGGAAGGAGACAGAGAAGAAAGAAAGACAGAGAGAAAAGAGAACAAGACAAGAGAGAGCAGGAAGGAGGTTAGGAGCAAGAAAATAGGGAGAGAAATGGAAGGAGAGAAAGAAAGGGAAGGAAGGAGAGGAGAATCAGGGAGGGAAAAAGAGGGAGAGGGGAAAGACATTGAAAGAATCATAAGTAGGTTAAACAAAGGAAAGCGAAACTTTTTCCTGAACTGATTACAGGACAAGAGTTATTGAAGATTATCGAGCACAGGGGCGAAAGTACTTGGTAAGATGAGGGCTACTGTTCTGAATGAGTTGAAGTTTGCAAAGCACTAAAGCTAGGAGAATGTTGGATTAAAGTACAAGCAGATTGCACAAATAGCAACATGCTTATGACTAGATACTCTGCTTTTTTTAAAGTGCAGTTTGTTCAGAACTGAATAACGAGTAGGCTATCAAGGAGATTGTCTAAAGCAATTGTGGGACTCATGTTCAACTAAGAGACCCGATTGGACACAGCATTACATTCTGAAAAACGGTGCCTCTGACAGTGCAGTGGCCCCTCAGTGCTGACTCTGGAGTGTTGGCCTAAATAGGCCTCAAATCCAGGACCCAGAAGTGTGATACCTGTTGCTTAATGATATGCCAGACTTGCATGCACAATGTTATACTCTGGAGAGAGACAGCAAGGGGACAGACAGTCACCAGTCGTGTATAGATATTTCTCAGTAAGAGGGAGCACTGAGACACACCAGGCACTGTACAGACATCTCCCAGAGAAAGAGAGGACTGAAGGATACCAGTCAGTGTAAAAATATCTCTCTGACAGAGAGGGGACTGAGACACACCAGTCAGTAGACAGATAGAACTTTGACACAGAGGGGACTGAGAGACACCAGGCGATTACAATGAAGGTTTCTGGATGCTGTTACTGCAAAGGAACTTTCCGTAGAAAGGCTGTATATTATTGGACATGGGATTTGGATGCTGGGTCTAACAGGGATTTACTGAGATAATCAGTGAGCAGGAGCCCTAACGTATAAAGCAACTGTTACCTAATCACAGTGTGTCAGTGACTGTTTTAAAGGACAAAGAGGGTGTCAAATCTCTGCAGGGATAGTCTGACCGAAGAAAGTTTCAGGGAGCAGGCAGACACAGGGAGGGAAGGTAGATTATGGAAGTGCATGGAAAAAGATTATGGAAAAATGTGTCTGGTTATACTCAGTTGGCTGGATGGCTAGATTGTGATGAAGAGGGATGCCAACAGTGTGGGTTCAATTCTCACACCAACTGACACAAAGGACTCTCCTTCTGAACCAAACCCCGCTGCCTGAGGTGTGGTGACTAGATTAAACAACCACCAGTCACCGTTTTTTAATGACAGCGTACTATGGTGACTTTACCTTTCATTCCAGGGAAGATGTATTATTACAGTGTCAAAAGCTAAGAGTTTCCCAGCACATCTTGAAATAACTGTAAATTTGACCAAATGATTTGGGTAATCATAAAAGACTCCAAATCCTCAATTAGAAAGTTGAATATTTCAGTCAATGATTTTTAGCTCAATCTGACCCCCAGGACATTCCAACTCTCCAGTTTCCTCGTCTCTGCTTCTCAGCTTGAACTGAAGAGGGAAGGAGGGGTGCTAGGGACAGTAAACCCCCATCCTAATTTCCCCTATCCCCAAACCCAACACACTCATCCCTCTCCATTCAAATCTTTACACTTCTTTTTCTGTTTGCTGTTTCTCTTACATACGCTCCAACTCTTGTCTCCCCCCTATGTTTCTATTTCTATCTCTCTCTCTCTCTCTCTCTGCATCTCTTCCCATTGTGCAAGGAGAAAACAACCTTTCCACTTCCAATCTTTTCACCTTGTCCATCTGTCAATTGCTCTCTCTGAGCATCTTTCTTTTTAATCACAATTTTTCTGCCCTTTAATCAGTGTGTCTCTCTCTTCTCTTTGGTCTCTCTCCCAGTCCCCCTGCAACTTAAGTCTCTTTGTCTGTCTGCCTCTCCATCCGTCTCTTTTTCTCTCTCATGTCTACCTTTCCTTTCTCCTTCTGTCCAACTCTCTCTCTCTCATCTCCCTATCTCGCCCCATCTGACTGTTCTCCTTTGTCTGTTTTTCCTCTCCACCTCTCCTTCTGCTTCAGTTAATCTCTACCTTCCTGTACTTCTTCCTCACTTTGTCATTCCTCCTGTGCAATGACCCACCTTCCTTTATCCTTATGATGCTTGGTGTACACAGTCTCCATCCAATATGGGGCACCAGGATAACATCTCACCAAAATAATTTCTGAGGCCTAAAGTTTTGTATAAATGGAGGTGCTCTCCATTTTGGCAAAAATAACAGCAGATGCACAAGTCTAGATGTCACAACTTCGAACCCAACCACCATCATTTTCACACAGGGGTGGGTGAGTGGGTGAATGGGTGGTGTATGGTACAGGGAATGCTCTAAGTTGCACATCTACAATTCAGCACAGATTCAATCCTACCCCGGGTTACTGCGAGAGGCAAGGGAAGAAATAGCTAGAGTCTGAGCAGATATCTTCACATCCTCTTTGATCACAGGCAAAGTTCCAGAAGACTGGAGATTAGCCAGTGTTGTTCCCTTGTTTAAGGAAGGAAGCAGGGATAATCCAGGAAATTACAGGCCAGTGATCCTGACGTCTGTGGTGGGGAAGCTCTTGGAGAAGACACTGAGATAAGATATATGCACATTTGGAAGAAAATGGACTGGTTAGTGACAGGCAGCGTGGTTTTGTACAGAGAACGTCATGTCTCACCAATCTGATTAAATTTTTTGAAGAGGTGACTAAAATAATTGATGAGGGAACAGTTGTGGATGTAGTTTATATGGACTTGAGGTCTGATTAGCGAGTTTGCAGATGACACGAAGATTGGCAGAGTTGCTGATAGTGCCAATGATTGTGAAAGGATACAACAGGATTAGAGATAGATTGGCAACTTGGGCACAGAAATGGCAGATGGAATTTAATCCAGACAAATGTGAGGTGATGCATTTTGAAGGATCAAATTTAGGTGTGAATTATATTATAAATGGCAGAACCCTTAGGAACATTACCATTCAGACAGATGTGGGCGTATAGGTTCACAGTTCCCTAAAAGTGGCAACACACATTGCCAAGGTGATTGAGAAGGGATAATGGCATGCTGCCTTCATCAGCTGGGCCATGGAGTACAAGAGATGGCAAACCGTGTTACAACTATACAAAACCCTTGTTAGGCTGCATTTGGAGTATTGTGTGCAGTTTTGGTCGCCACAATATCAGAAGCTTTGGAGAGAGTAGAGAAGGCTCACCAGGATGTTGCCTGGTCTCAAGGGCAGTAGCTATGAGGAAAGGTTAAAAAGACTAGGATCATTTTCACTGGAAAGACGGTGGCGAGAGGAGACCTGAAAGAAGTCTACAAAATTATGAGAGGCATAGAAAGGGTAGATAGTCAGAGGCTTTTTCCCCAGGGTTGAAGGTTCTATTATGAAGGGGCACTGGTTCAAGGACAGTGTGGGAAAATTTTAGGAAGATAGTTTTAGGGAGATGTGTGAGGGAAGTTTTTCACGCAGACAGTGGTAGGAGCTTGGAATGCACTGCCAGAAGAGGTGGTGGAAGCCAGCACGTTGGCTACGGTTAAGAGGCATCTGGATGGTTACGTGAACAGGGAGAGAATAGAGGGATACGGACCGAATGAGGGCAGTAGGTTTGTTTTTTTAGATTAGTTAGGGCATGATGATAAAGGGCCTGTTCCTGTGATGTACTTCTCTTTTGTTCTTTTTGTTGAAGGATGCATTGCACATGTCAAAATACAGTGGCCTAAGGCTAATCTCATTGTTCTAGTGGAATGTTCAAAACATGATTTCTGCATTTTTGACTGGTAGGAGGGGGTCTAAAGCTGGAGTTCTTTGGAGAGGTGAAGTGTCCTTAGGAATCGTGAAAAAACAGACATGAGTGTGCTCAAAATGCATATAAACCTATTGGAACTGTCAAGGCATCTATCAAGGCAGCTGTTAACAGAATTGCTAGGAAACTGTTAAACTCAAGGTATTTAAATCTCCTGCTATTTAGAAATTTGTGAATATTGTCTGCGGTGTTTAAGAAATAGCTCAGTGCTTTCTATTTCATTCTGTCTGCTAACATAAGCCTGATGGCTACCACTACTTGATCAGTGCTGCATGACTGATTTTACAACCTTTCGTTATCACAGCATAGTACCCATCAGTTTATCTTTCATTGGCAACTCCAGGTGGTTATAAACTCTGAAGTGGAATTATGATTAGAAGTCGTCTTTCTTTGAGGTGTTGAATCATAGAATCCCAACGGTGTGGAAACAGGCCATTGGGCTCAACAGGTCCACACCACCCCTTCAAAGAGCATCCCACCCAGACCCATTCCCCTAACCCTGCATTTCCCATGTCTAACACACCTAACCTAAATATTCCTGGGCACTATGGGCAATTTAGCATGGCCAATCCACCTAGTCTGCACATCTTTGGACTGTGGGAGGAAACCCATGCAGACGTGAGGACAACAGAACAAAGAACAAATTACAGCACGGGAACAGGCCATTTGGTCCTCCAAGCCTGAGCTGATCCAGATCCTCTATCTAAACCTGTCTCCTATTTTCCAAGGATCTGTATCCCTCTGCTCCCTGCCCATTCATGTATCTGTCTAGATATATCTTAAATGACGCTATCGTGTCCGCCTCTACCACCTCCACTGGCAACACGTTCCATGCACCCACCATCCTCTGCGTAAAGAACTTTCCACGCATATCTCCCTTAAACTTTTCCCCTCTCACCTTGAAATCATGACCCCTAGTAATTAAGTCCCCCACTCTGGGAAAAAGCTTCTTGCTATCCACCCTGTCTATACCTCTCATGATTTTGTAGACCTCAATCAGGTCCCCCTTCAACCTCTGTCTTTCTAATGTAAATAATCCAAATCTACTCAACCTCTCTTCATAGCTAGCGCCCTCCATACCAGGCAACATCCTGGTGAACCTCCTCTGCACCCTCTCCAAAGCATCCATATCCTTTTGGTAATGTGGCGACCAGAACTGTATGCAGTATTCCAAATGTGGTCGAACCAAAGTCCTATACAACTGTGACATGACCTGCCAACTCTTGTACTCAATATCCCGTCCAATGAATGAAAGCATGCCGTATGCCTTCTTGACCACTCTATCTACCTGCTTTGCTATCTTCAGGGTACAGTGGACCTGAACACCCAGATCTCTCTGTGCATCAACTTTCCCCAGGGCTTTTCCATTTACCACAGTTCACTTTTGAATTGGATCTTCCAAAATGCATCACCTTGCATTTGCCTGGATTGAACTCCATCTGCCATTTCTCCAATCAACTCTCCAATCTATCTATACTCTGCTGCATTCTCTGACAGTCCCCTTCACTATCTGCTACTCCACCAATCTTAGTGTCATCTGCAAACTTGCTCATCAGACCATCTATACCTTCCTCCAGATCATTTATGTATATCACAAACAACAGTGGTCCCAACATGGATCCCTGTGGAACACCACTGTTCACAGTTCTACATTTTGAGAAACTCCCTTTCACTACAACTCTGTCTCCTGTTGCCCAGTCAGTTCTCTATCCATCTAGCTAGTACACCCTGGACCCCATGTGACTTCACTTTCTCCATCAGCCTACCCTGGGGAACCTTATCAAACGCCTTACTGAAGTCCATGTATATGACATCTACAGCCCTTCCCTCTTCTATCAACTTTGTCACTTCCTCAAAGAATTCTATCAAATTAGTAAGACATGACCTTCCCTGCACAAAACCATGCTATCACTAATAAGCCCATTTTCTTCCAAACGTAAATAGATCTTATCCCTCAATATCTTCTCCAGCAGCTTCCCCACCACCGACGTCAGGCTCACCGGTCTATAATTTCCTGGATTATCCTTGCTATCCTTCTTAAGTAAGGGGACAACATTAGCAATTCTCCAGTCCTCCAGGACCTCACCTGTGCTCAAGGATGCTGCAAAGATATCTGTTAAGGCCCCAGCTATTTCCTCTCTCGCTTCCCTCAGTAACCTGGGATAGATCCCATCCAGACCTGGGGACTTGTCCACCCTAATGCCTTTTAGAATACCCAACACTTCCCTCGCACCCCCCCACCCCACCCCCCTTATGCTGACTTGACCTAGAGTAATCAAACATATATCCCAAACCTCAACATCCGTCATGTGCAAACACCACACAGACAGTTGCCCGAGGCCATGAATTGAACCCGGGTCCCTGGCGTTGTGAAGCAGCAGAGCTTAATTCTGAGCCACCGTGCTGCCCCTCAAACAGGATGATCAACGAGAGTAGAGCAGTGGATGTTGTTTATGCAGATTTTAGTAAGGCTTTTGACAAGGTCCCTCATGGTAGGCTCACCTGGAAGATTAAGATGCATGGGATCCACGGCGACCTGGCTATTTGGATTCAGAATTGGTTTGTCCACTGAATACTGAGAGTAGTGGTGAAAGTGAGTTTTTCAGGAGTGACTAGAGGTGTTCTGTTGGGATCCATTCTGGAACCTCTGTTGTTTGTGATTTATTTACTTGGATGAAAACATAGATGGGTGGGTTAGTAAGTTTGCTGACAAAACAAATATCAGGGGAGTTGTAGAAGGTTATCAAACCATATAGCGGGATGTAGATCAGTTGCAGACATGGGAGGAGAAATGGCAGGAGGTTAATCCAGGCAAGTTTTGCACTTTAGGGGATCAAATGTTAAGGGAAAGTATATAGTTGATGGTAGGATCCCGAACACTACTGATGTCCAGAGGGATCTTGGGGTTCCAGTCCATAGCTCCCTGAAAGTAGATAAGGTGGTAAAGGTGGTGTATGGCATGCTTGCCTTTATTGGTCAGGGCATTGAATACAAGAAGAAGTGATGTTGCAGCTTTATAAAACTTTGGTTAGGCTGCACTGAGTACTGCGTTCAACTCTGGTTGTCACATTACAGGAAGGATGTAGAGGTTTTGAAGAGGGTGCAGAACAGCTTTACCAGGATGCTGCCTGGATTGGAGGATATGAGCTATAAGGAGAGGCTGGGCAAATTAGGGTTGTTTTCTCTGGAGCAGCGTATGCTGAGGGGAGACATGACAGAAGTTTATAAAATTATGAAGGCATAGATAGGATTGATGGTCAGAATCTTTTTCTCCTAGAGTTGAACTGTCTAATACTAGAAGGCACGCATTTGAGGTAAGAAGGAAGAAGTTCAAAGGAGAAGTGAGGGGTAAGCATTTTTACACAGGAGTAGTGGTGGAGGCAGATACGATAGGGGTGTTTAAGGGGGTTTTAGAGAGGCACATGAATAAGCAAGGAATGGAGAGATAAGGACCATGGGCAGGCAGAAGGGACTAATTTAATTTGGCGTCATGTTTGGCGCAACACCATGGGCTGAAGGGGGTGTGCCCGTACTGTACTGTTTTAAGTTCTTGTTTTCTGGGAGTTCTTTCTTAAGTCAAAGGTAGTCTTTATTTTGAATTGCCAAGTTCATCAATAGACTTTGAATTAAGTTCTTAATCTCAGTACATTCCTACGGTCTGCCTATGATGGGTACTGGGTTGACATAGAGGGCAGAATGGAAAATTGTGGTGACTGGGGGTTTGGCACTCTGGGTAAAGCTCCACTGTCAGTATAACACAGTCTGTGCCTTCCCATACGTTAGCCCTCAGATCATACAACACTGATGTTGGATATTAATGATTTGGATGAGGGAACAAAATGTAACATCTCCAAGTTTGCAGATGATACCAAGTTGGGTGGGAGGGTGAACTTTGACGAGGCTGTAGAGATTCTTCATCATGATATTGACAGGTTGGGCGAGTGGGCAAATCAATGGCAGATGAAGTATAATTTGGACAAATGTGAGGTTACTCACTTCGGCAGCAAAAACGAGAAGGCAGATTACTACCTGAATGGCAGAAGGGAGTGTGCAGAGCTGGCCTTCATTGCATGAGGTTTCAAGTACAGGAGCGGGGATGTGTTATTGCAGCTATACAGGGCCTTGGTGAGACCACAACTAGAACAGTGCACGCAGTTTTGGTCTCCTTTCCTGAGGAAGGATGCTCTTGCTCTCGAGGAGGGCAGTAAATGTTT
Organism: Rhincodon typus; assembly: GCF_021869965.1. Taxonomy (NCBI): domain Eukaryota; kingdom Metazoa; phylum Chordata; class Chondrichthyes; order Orectolobiformes; family Rhincodontidae; genus Rhincodon; species Rhincodon typus. The sequence goes on from NC_063376.1 coordinate 10,402,218, forward strand.
ACCAGGCTGATTCTTGGGATGGCGGGTCTGATGTATGAGGAGAGATTGACTAGGTTGGATTGTTTTCGCTGGAGTTCAGACGAATGAGGCAGGATCTCATACAGACTTATAAAATTCTAACAAGACTGGACAGGGTAGATGCAGGAAGGATGTTCCTGATGGTGGGTGTGTCCAGAATCATGGGTCACAGTACGAGGATTCGGGGTAGATGATTTAGGACGGAGATGAGGAGTCTCTTCTTCACCCAAAGAGTGGTGACCCTGTAAAATTCATTACCACAGGAAGCAGTTGATGCCAAAACATTGAACATATTCAAGAGGTGAATATAGCACTTGAGGCGAATGGAATCAAAGCTTATGGGGAGAAAGCAGGATTAGGCTATTGAGTTGGACAATCAGCCATGGTCGTGAAGAATGGCGGAGTAGGCTCGAAGGGCTGAATGGCCTCCTCCTGCTCCTTTCTTCTATGTTTCTACATTTCCTGTTGATTCAGATGTCTTGAAGTTTTTAATAATACTAGCTAACTAGATTGCCATAAGATCTCACTTGCAGAGTATGAATTCTGTGCTTAAGCCATATAGAGTAAAGATACAGTAACTGCAAGCAGCCAACTATTACTACTGCCACTAAAGGGAAGGTGTGTGCCATTTTACTGGACCATCTCATGACATAATGGCATTTAACCATCTTAAAGGTAGACTGCTTATGGTTATAGTATGGAAACAGAACCTTTGGTCCAACTCGTTCATGCCAAACAAGTTTCCAAACTAAACTAGTCCCACTTGCCTGCATTTGGCCCATTTCCTTCTAAACTTTTCCTATTCAGATACCTGCCCAGATGTATTTTAAATGGTGTAACTGTGCCTGCATCTACCCTTTCCTCTCGTAGTTCATTTCACATATGAATCACCGTCTGTGTGAAAAAGTTGTCCCTCAGGACACTTTTAAATAGAACTAAGCACAATACAGCGCAGCAGCAGGCCCTTTGACTCTTCAAGCCTGCGCTGCCTTCCATATTAAAACTGTCTTCACTTACAGAATCTGTATTCCTCTATTCCCTTCCTATTCATGTATTTGTCTAAGTGCTTCTTGAATGCTGCTATTGTGCCTGCTTCCACCACCACCTCTGGCCACACGTTCCAGGCACTCAACACCCTTTGTGTAAAAAGCTGACCTCACACATCTCAATTAAACTCTATCACCCACTCCCCAACCCGCGCCTTGAACCTGTGTCTCCTAGTAATTGACCCCTCCCCGGGAAAAACCCTCATACTTTCCACTCTATCCATGCCATACATAAACTTATAAACTTGTATGAGGTCACCCCTCAACCTCCTGCGTTCCAGTGAAAATAAACCCACTCTATACAACTTTTCTTCGTCGCTAAAATCCCCCATACCTGCCAACATCCTGGCAAACCTTTTCTATACCTGCTCCAAAGTATCCACATCCTTCTGGTAGTGTGGTGACCAGAACTGTACATAAGTGTGGCCTAACTAAAGTTCTATAAAGCCGCAATTTAACTTGTCTATCCATTTACTCAATGCCACTTCCAATGAAGGCAAGCATGTCACAGACCTTTTTACAAACTTATCTACCTGCGCTGCCACCTTCTGTGATCTGTGGACCTGCACACACAGATCCCTCTGGATATTAATACGCCCAAGGGTTCTGCCATTCACTGTATAATTTCCACCCATACTTGACCTTCCAAAATGCATCACCTTTGTCCAGATTAAACTCCATGTGCCATTTTTCTGCCTATGCCTCCAACTGACTTATATTCTTCTGTATGCACCGGCAATCCTCCTTATTATCCACAACTCCTCCAATTTTTGTATTGCCTGCAAACTTAATTAGTCCAGCTACACTTTCCTCCAAATCAGTTATGTAGACCACAAACAGCAGAGGTCCCAGCACTCACCCCTGTGGAACGCCACTAATCACAACCCTCCATTCTGAAAAGCATCCTTCCACCGCTACCCTCTGTCTCCTGTGACTAAGCCAGTTCGGTATCCATCTTGCCAACTCACTCCTGATATCATGTGACTTTACCTTTTGTACCAGTCTGCCATGATGGCTTTACTGAAGTCCATGTAGACAACATCAACTGCTTTTCACTCATTAATCATCTTTGTTATCTCTTCAAAAAACTCAATCAAGTTAGTGAGGCACGACCTCCCCCACACAAAACCATGCTGTCTATTGCTAATCAGTCCATTTGCTTTTAAACGATTATAGATCTTGTCTCCGAGAATCTTTTCTAATAATTTCCCTACCACTGACATGAGACTCACAGGTCTGTAATTTCCAGGATTATCCCTGCCAGCCTTCTTAAATAATGGGACAATACTGGCTATTCACCGGCGGCCAAAGAGGATACAAAGAGGTCGGTCAATTGCTCCAGCAATTTGTTCTCTTGCCTCCCTCAATATCCTGGGACAGATTCCATCAGGACCTGGAGACTTATCTACCTTAATATTTTGAGGACAGACAACACCTCTTCCTTTTTAATAGCAACTTAGGTGAAAAACGCGACACTCCTTTCTCCGAGATCATCCTCCACCAATTCCTTCTTTTTGGTGAATACCGACACAAAGTATTCGTTTAGGGCTTCACCTACCTCTTCTGGCTCCACACACAGATTCCCTCATCTTACCTTAAAAAAATGCCTTTCAGCTCCCCTACCTTGGGGAAGAGGTTCAGTTATTCGCCTTATCTATGCCCCTCGTGATTTAATAAACCTCTACAAGGTCACCCTCAACGTTCTATGCTCTAGTGAAAAAGTCCCAGCCTCTCCTTATAACTCAAACCTTCCAGTCTTGGTAACATCCTTGTAAATCTTTTCTGTGCCTTCTCCAATTCAACAATACCCTTCATGTAGCAGGGGTGACCACAGCCAAACGCAGTACTCCAAAAGCGGCCTCACCAATGTCCTGTACAACCGCAACATGACATTCCAACTTCCATACTGAATGGTCTGAACAATGAAGGCAAGCATACCAAATGCCTTATTTACCACCCTGTCTGGTCTGGGAGCAATACAATAATAAAACAGGCACTTAATTGGCATAGGGGCTATAAAAGGTCACGGGTAGTAGAAGGGGCATGGGTTGGCATGGACACCATGAGAGGGAATGCTCAATGGATAGAGCAATTTTTGGTTTTATTATGGCTTTAACTAAGTACCAGCACAACAAGGATGTGGTCTTTTGCCCAGCAACCCTCTCTGTATCCAACAGCTGTCCTCATCTCAATGGATGGTGGCCGTGACTCCCATTTTAACTGATCTGGGAATGAAATTCAAGCCATAATAGCTGCTTCTTTCCACTTTTTTTTTTAAAAAAGCTAAGACATAAAAGTATAATTGAAGTAAAACCATTGTTCCAAAACACCTCTCCAAATTCTTCATCCTACCATTACCCAGTCTGTACAGCCTTAGCCACTCCTGAGGCCTGAGGCAGGAGAGGTGCTAGGATTGAAACGGTGAAGGGAGATGATGAGATAAATGAGTAGCTCCAAACTGGACTTAACTTTCAAAGATTATGGGCTATCAAAGTATGGCCCAGGGCCCAGCAGTCATGCCTGAGGGTCTGCACTGATGGGACTGAAAGGGCCAGGTTTGGGGGAGGAAAACGGACTAGAGGGTGGAAAGGTGAGGAAGAAAACAAACATACAAGTGGGGGTGGGTGTGTGTGAAGGAATGAATGAAGGAAAGGGAAATAAAATGGCAGATCTACCTTCAAGGATGAAGTAGGGTGAGAAAATTTAACACACAAACAGGTGGTGACGAGTTGGAGGTTGTGCTCGAAAAATCTCAGCTGTTGAACAGATAGAGAGCAAAAGGTAGACAGTTAAGAGGTTGATAGAGAGAAAGAGAGACAGAAGTAGGGAACTAGAGAGAGTAGGAGAGAGCTATAGACAGTGAGTTACAGAGAGACTGAGGCTGAAAGAAGGACAGAGACAGAGAGAGACAGAGAGAATGACAGATAGGGACACGAGAAATCAGAAGCAGAGGGAGAGGAAGACAGGGTCACAGATTAAGATTTGTGAACATGGACAAATGAGTGAAAATACGGTCCCTGCCTGAAACACACCAAATGCTGTCCAGAGGCAGTGAAATCACAATAAGTGGTTACAAGCCCAAGGCTGTGTGACCTGTCCTTGTAAATTAAATCTTCCAAGCCCTGCGTCTCTCTGGGGCCAATACTAGCCCCGGCCAAGCATGGCCCGGGAATGAACTCAGTTAGTCCAAGCTGGCAATGGGGCCAAATCACAGCTTGTACACAAACTCAGAGTCATAGAGTCCTATAGCACGTAGACACAACCTTTGGCTCAAATTGGTCACGCCAACCAAAATATCCATACACGCTAACCCCAGTTCCCTGCACTTGGCCCATATGCTTCTAAACCTTTCCTATCCACATCCAAATGCCTTTTAAATGTTGCTAATGTACCTGCCTCAACCACTTCCGATGGCAGCTCATTCCATATATGTACCACCCTCTGTGTAAAAAAAGTTGCCTCTCAGGTTCCCATGTATCCTTTCCCGTCTTACCTTAAACTGATGCCCTCTAGTCTTTGATTGCCCACCCCTGAAAAAAAGACAGTGCGTTCATCCTATCCATGCCGCTCATGATCTTATACACTTCCATAAGAGTTCCCCTCAGTCTCCTATACTCGAGAGAAAAAAGTCCTAGCTTGTCCAACCTCTCCCGACAATTCAGTCCCTCGAGTCCTGGCTACATCCTTATAAATTTCTTCTGCACTCTTTCCAGTTTAATAACATCCTCCATATAGCAAAGTGAACAAAACTGAACACAACACTCTAAGTGCAGCCTCACAATGTCCTGTACAACTGCAACAAAAACTTCCCAACTTCTATTTTCAATGCCATGACTGATGAAGGCCAGATGGCCAAATGGCCAAAAGGCTTCTTCACTGTCCTGTTTACCTGTAACTCCACTTTCAGACAACTATTCCACTACAATCCTTAATGCCCTACCATTCACCATGAAACTCCTACTTTGATTTGACTTTGCAAAATAACCTCACACTTATCTAGATTAAACCCCATTTGCCATTTCTTGGCCCACTTGCCCAGCTGATCAAGATTCTGCTGCAATTTCTGATAACCTTCCTCACTGTCCACTGTCCGCCTACTTTAGTGTCACGTGCAAATTTACTAATCTTTGTACATTCTCATCCAAATTATTGATAGACATAACAAACAGCAATGACCCAAGGCACACCACGAGTCACAGGCCTCCAGCCCTACAAGCATCCTTCCACTATTACTCTTTGCTTCTTATGTATTCAATTTGTCAACTCTCTAGATTCCATACGATCTAACCTTCCAAAGCAGCCTACTATGTGGAACCTTATCAAAGGCCTTACTGAAATCCATATACTACGTCTACCGCCCTGGCCTCATCACCTTCCTGATCACTTCAAAGAACTCTATCAAATTTGTGAGGCATGATCTCCCACGCACAAAGCCATGCTGACTACTCCTAATCAAACCCTGTCTTTCTAAATACACGTACATCTTCTCCGTAACCTACCTACCACAGATGTTAAGCTAACTGGTCTGCAATTCCCAGGTTTTCTTTGCAGCCCTTCTTGAATAAGGGCACAACATTTGCTACCCTCCAGTCTTCCGGGATCTCACTTGTGGCTAATGGTGACGCAAATATATCAGCCAGGGCCCCTGCAATTTCTTCTATAGCATCCTACAGGGTTTTGGATATATATCTGAACAGCAACAGGCGATTTATCCACCTTCATACATTCTAATTCTTCCAACACTCCTCTAATGTGATTTGGACTATCCCCAAGATATCGCTACTAACTTCCCCAAGTCTTCATGTCTTTCTCCATCATAAACACAGAGGAGAAATATTCATTAAGGACCTTGCCCATCTCCGGCAGTTCCACACATACACGGCCACTTTGGTCCTCGAGTGGTCCTATTCTCTCTCTAGTTATTCTTTTTCCTTTAATATACTTAAAGAATCTCTTTGGATTCACACTAATCTCTCAGTCAAAGCTATCTTGTGTTCCCTTTTCGCCCTCCTGATTTCCTTCTTCAGTAAGCTCCTGTATCCCCTATATACCTCCAGGGATTCCCTTGATCCCAGCTGCCTGTTCCTGAGCCATGTCTCCTCCTTTTCTCTGGTCAAAGCCTTAACATGTCTTGTCATCCAGGGTTTTCTACTCCTGCCAATCTTGCCCTTCACCCTCACAGGAACATATGGACCTTGAAGCCTAGCTATCAAACTTCTAAAGGCCTCCCGCTTGCCTGAGGTCCCTTTGCCTGCAAACAAACTACTCCAATCAATCCCTGCAAGCTCCTGTCTAATTCCATCAAAATTCACCTTGCCCCAATTTAAAACTTCAAACTGTGGATGGGTTTTGTCCTTCTCCATAACTTTTAAAATTAATAGAACTATGGTCACTGGTCCCAAAGTGCTCCCCTACTATCACCTCAGTTACTTATCCTGACCTAATTCCCAAGAGCAGGTTGGGTTTTGTCCCATCCCGAGTAGGGCCCACTATATACTGCTGAGGAAAATACCTGAATACATTTAACAAATTCCACCACATCTAAGCCCATAAGTCTATGGCAGTCCCAGTCTATGTTAGGAAAATTAAAATCCCCCACTACGACAGCCCTATTTTTCCTGCAAATCTCCACAATCTCTCTGCATCTTTGTGCCTCTAATTCCTGTTGACTGTTTGGGGGCCTATAGTACAATCCTAATAACACCACCAACCCCTTCTTGTTTCTTAGCTACACCCACGAATCCTCACTGGATGATCCCTCAGTTATTTCATCTCTAACTACTGCTGCGATACTCCCCCAATCAAAAATGCAACTCCCCCTCCCCTCTTTTCTCCACCTCTGTCCTGCCTAAAGAACCTGTACCTTGGCACATTAAGCTGCCAGTCCTGTTCCTCCCTTAGCCACATTTCTGTAATGGCTATAACATCCCAGCCCCACGTACCTATCCATCCACACCCTGAATTCATCGGCCTTACTTGTCAGCCCTCTTGAATCGAAATAGATGCAATTTAATCCAACAGGCATTCCTCGCTCCCTGTGCTGTTTGAGCCTGACCTGTCTCTTCAACTTGCTATTTGATTCCTGTATCTCCTTCCAGCCTCGCACTTCCCTCCCTGCTGTTGAGAATCCCACCCACCTGCCAATCTAGTTTAAACCCTTCCTTGCAGCACTAGCAAATCTGCCTGCCAGGATGTCAGTCCCCCTCCAGTTCAGGTGCAACCCGGCCCTCTTGAACACGTCACTTCACCCCCAGAAAAGGTCCCAATGATCCAGGAATCTGAAACCCTGCCCCTGCTCCAATTCTTTAGCCATGCGTTCATCTGCCATATTCTCCAGTTCTGGATGACTTACTTTTTCTTTGATTCATCTTCGCGGTGTTTCCATTCCATCTTGGTTTTCCGGTATAGAAGATTCATCTCGTCTCGGAGACACCTTGGCACCTTGCCTGTGTCACAGCTTTGCTTCGTCAGTGATGTATATACTTTGAACCCCTTGTCTTCGATGAACTGGAGGAAGCTGGTGATGGCTGCATCCTGCAGGCCACTTGACATCTTCTAGAGTCGAACCAATATGAGGAAAACACCCTGCAGCAGGCCCTGCCTGTGAGAAAATATTTTAGAATCAGTACAAAGTAAAACTTTGTCTCCACTGTTCCCAAACACACTCAGGACAGAAACAGAGCAAAGCACTCTATTCTTTTAAACCGGAAGTAAAGTTCTCTCGAAAATCATAGCAACCCTACAGTGAGGAAGTTGGCCGTTTGGCCCATCTAGTCCACACGTACATTCTGAAGAGGGCTGCAGCAAGACCCCCAACCCCCAGCCTATTGCTGTGACCCCGCATTTTCCATGGCTAATCCACCCAGCCTGCACATCTTTGGACTGCGGGAAGAAACCAGAGCGCCTGGAGACACGGGGAGAATATGCAAACTCCACAGAGACATTAACCCAAGGATGGAATCGATCCAGAGTCCCTGGCACTGATAGGCAGCAGTGCTAATCACTGAGCCACTGTGCCGACCCTCTACTCTCTTAAACCAAAAGTAAAGCAGAGTCGACATTGTCCCCAAACACTTCCAGGACAGGGACAGCACAAGGTTAGATAGAGCAAAACCTCCCTACACTGTCCCCAAACACTCCATGGATGATGGAGTTATACACAGGGTAAAGCGTCCTCTATTTTAAACAGAACAAAGCTCCATCTACTCTTTTAAACTGAAAGCAAAGCAGCCTCTATCTTTTAAATCGAAAACAATGCTCCTTTACACTGTTCCCATTAAACACTCCCAGGACAGGTACAGTATGGGCTTAGATATAGAGTAAAAGCTCTTGTTACTATTTTAAGCTGAAAGTAAAGTTCCCTTGACAATGCCCCTATCAAACACTCCCAGGAAAGGTACAGCATGAAAGCTTCCTCTACATGTTCCCATCAAACAGTCCCAGGATCGAGACAGCGTGGAGTTAGATAGTAAATAATGCTCCCTCTACTCTTCTAAACTGAAAGTAAAGCTCTACTCTTTTAAAGTGAAGTCAAAGCCCTCTGTACCCTTTAAAACAAAAAGTAAAGATCCTTTGACACTGATCCCATCAGACACACCCAGGACAGGGACAGCACCAGGTTAGATACAGAATAAAGTTTCCTCAACTCTTTTCTACCATTACACTTTTAAACTGGAAGTAAAGTTTCCTAAACACCATCCCAATCAAACATTCCCAGGACAGGTACAAAAAACAGTCAGAACTGGGACACTCAATCCTCTGTTATATACAAAACGTTGGGACATTGTCCTGTTACATACGCATACAAACAGAGCCAATGCTGGACACCTAGTGCTCTATTCCACACATGGACACACAGACAGAGCCAATCCTGGGACACCTCGTGCTCTGTTATTTAAACGCACATACATGCACCCAGATCCTGACATGCATGCCACTGAAACTCAGTACAACCAGACACACAGAGTCAGTGCTGTGACACACAGTCCCAGCAAATAGATATACACATACACACACACACCCACACAGTCAGTGCTGGGGCATGCAGTGCCGCTAGACACAGAGACACACACACTTACGGACCAGACCAAATCCCCTCAACTAAGACTACACGTTTTTCTTATTTTTAAATCGGCAAGTGTAAGGCAAACCAGATGCAATTCAATTGGCCAAACTAGCAGACTTGAAGCAAAACATGCTTTATTCTTACACTGTAGTTAAAATACAAACAAAAGAAAGAAAAATTGGAATAACAACACTAATGGAAAGCTTAACAGGATAACAAGATGAAGGCAACCGCTAGGTGGGCATCATTCAAGCTCCTGGATCCATCCACCCCAGGTGGCCGCTTCCTCCCTTCTTTACTCTTTTTGTCATCTTATTCTTCATCTTCTTCCTGTTGGCAGCGGATGGGGTGAAGTGGCAGGAGGAAAGGTGGCCAGAGTGGCAGTGGTCTGGCCTGGTGGCGGAGCCAGAAACTTGAGGTGGTGGCGAGGCAGCAGCAGTGTGACATGCCTGCAGCAGCACTCCAGGCCTCTGCGATGTGGTGCCCTCATCGAAGCTCCTGGTTGTGGTGGGTTTGGCAAAAGGACTCCAGGAATCAGCGAGTTGACGGTGGCAGTGGAGCCAGGGTCTCCTAGTTGTGGGGCGAGTGTGGGTGCAGCACAGGATGCGGCACTGGCTGCTCTTCAGCGGGAGGGGCCCAGCAATGACAAGATGGCGCCTACGGAGTGATGACTCAGGTTGTGTCAGGTCAAGGAGACGGGGATGAGAGGGAGTGTTGGACATGGGATGAGGCTGCGTGGTGGGAAGATTTTAAAGTGTTGCTCCTTATGTGGTCTCCTCTACATCAGTGAGACCAAGTGCAGACTCAGTGACTGATTTGGAGAGCATCTGCACTCTATACACTATAATCAACAGCAATGTCTGGTTGCCAGCTATTTTAATTCCCCCTTCCACTCCCTTGGTGACATGCCCATCCTGGGCCTCCTCCAGTGTCACAATGATGCCACATGTAAACTGGAGGAACGAAACCTCATATTCCACCTTGGGAGCTTACAGCCCAATGACCTCAACATAGAATTCACCAGTTTCAAAGTCTCCCTACCCCTGGCCTTATCCCATGTCCAACCCTGTCTCTCATTCCTGCCTCCTTGACCTGACACAACCTGTCTGTCTTCCTTCTCACCTATCCACCCCATCCTTCCCACTGACCAATCTCCACAACCCCCTACCTGCATCCACCTATCACAATCCGACCTACCTTCCCCGAGCCTCATGCCCCCCATTTATTTCCACGCTCCCTGCCCCCTCCCCATTTCTGATGAAAGGTGTAAACCCAAAACGCCAACTTTCCAGCTCCTTGGATGCTGCCTGACTGGCTGTGTTCCTCCAGCTCCACACTGTATTGACTCTGACTCCAGCATCTGCAGTTCTTGCTATCTTCCAGGTGAAGCATGTTTTACCTGCACTTCACTCAATCTAACCTTCTGGCATTCGCTGCTCACTCTATGGTTTCTCTCTACACTGGGTATTTGCAGATACACTTTATTTTGTTCAAAAAGCACACAATTTATAGACAGCCAGTCCATATGGCTTTTTATAAATTCCTACTTTAGAGATAAACCAGTCTGACTCCAAAATAAATACAAACAAATTCTAAACAAGGTCTCACACCTAACATGCACTGTCTGACCTAAAATGTCACCTCTTCTTTACACTGATAAATCCTTTAGTTCTCTCAGGACTGCGACTTGGAAGGAATTCAGGGAATTACATATACATATTAATCAATTAAAACCTTCTAACTGATTAAAGATTTAACAGCATCTTAGGTTGTTTAGTACATCCTCATCAATGGTGTCAATCTTTGATCTTTTACTTATAAATTCTGTGTCTGATACTACCTCACTCACTAACACCTGAAGGAG